>NC_079314.1:12339523-12536163 GCF_029931775.1 Euleptes europaea
TAATATTTAAGCTCAGAGAATCAAACAAAATTTTCTGAGGATGTAAAGAAAGATGTCTTGAATTGGCTATGATTTAAAGAACACATATATATATCTTGGGTGTATGTTTCAGAAAGCGTTCATGCAATTAGATACCTATTCTGTATGCAGAGGTATGAGTTTTGGCTATATCTTTTTCTGTGTTTTATATAAAAATAAAGTTTAAAATTTGGTTAATTAAGAGTGAATTTTTGGAGGAGAGACTGTGTGTCTCCCAGTAGAGTCTAGAAGAATTAGGAGTTGATGTTGTAAGATCAGAAGAGGATACAGTTAGGGCCTGTAGGACTAAGGTGTGTAATACAGAAATAAACACATTGTAAAAGGTAAAGGCACTGGGTCATTACTGACCCATGGGGTCATGTCACAACCTGAAGTTTCCTAGGCAGACTATTTTTTATGGGGTGGTTTGCCAGTGCCTACCCCAGTCATTTACACTTTACCCCCAGCAAGATGGGTACTCATTTTACCGACCTCGGAAGGATGGAAAGCTGAGTCAACCTTGAGCTAGCTACCTGAAACCGACTTCAGTCAGGATCGAACTCAGGTCATGAGCAGAACTTTTGACTGCAGTACTGCAGCTTACCACTCTGCGCCACGGGGCTCCTAAAAACATTGAGTTACTTCTTTAGAGGCCGGAGCCAGTTCTTGAGAAACCTGGTGGATCTAAGCTGCTCTCTACAACAACTACAACGCCATTTCAAGTGCCCAAGCCCTTTGGGCTAGCCCACTTGGCATGGTGAGGGCAGTTATGCTATGATGGACACAAGCTTTCCATTTGCCTGCTTATGGAAGGAGACCTCCAGGGGATTGCTCTGGTTGCCAACTGATGCTCAGCTGTTCAGCACAAACCGGAAGTGACAGTGTTGCACTGGGGATGACACTGGGGATGTTGCACTGGGGATGAGTGCCAGCCCATTGCCCTGGCGCAACACCATCACTTCCAGGTCACACTGGAGGTCACACCAGAAGTTGCATCATTGCACTGGGATGATGATCCCAACTCCACCCCCCGCAGTAAGTTCTCACCTCCCCCATCTCTTACCAGTTGCCAGGCCATGCCAAGCAGCCCTAGATGGAAACACTATCACAAGAAGGAGTTATCAGCTAGTATGCAATTGTTCAACAAGACTCTCTTCAGAACTGCGTCACTCATGGTGTTCTTCACAGTCCCAGATCTGCCACTTGGAGAAGCAAAGATGGTTCAAAAAGCTGCCAGGTGTCAGATACATTGAACTTTGAACTAACACCCTTGAAAAGGTCTCCTCCTTAAAACATCTAGATGGACATTTTCTTCATTTCACATGAGGAGCTCAGTTGTACTCTTCTCTTTGGCTGTTGGTTAAAAGGGGAAAAAATCCAAACAAAAATGCAAATTTTTCTTTCTCATGCTTGAGTTTTGGTTCTGTTCCACACTTTGTTCCTAGAACTTACATCCCAAATGAGGATCTTGGATCCTTAGTTGCTGGTTTGGGAAGGCTTAAGGCTCAGCAGCTTTTGCCTGAACGTTCTCCGCGTCTTCCACAATGTCTTTCAGAAAATTCTTCAGCATGTAGAATGTGGTGACAAAGGAACTACCTCCTCCGACCAGAGAGCCCAACACTGGTACGAAATCGAAGACCAGCTCTAACACCATCAGTGTCCCACACAACAACGACTTGCTCAAGAGACCGATTACAAATTCTGGAGTAATCTCGCTGGACATTGGAGACTTCTTGATAGCAGATTTCAACACTTGGTAATCTTTCCTGACCTGTTTTGCAACTCTGCGGAGGGAATCTTCATCCAAGCCAAAGACTTTGTAGAAATGGAGCAGTGCTCCTACTAAGATGCTAATATCACAGGCCAAAGAGAGTCCTGGGACAGGAACCACCCCAAAGGCACAGGACACAATAGCTAGTTTCCATATAAGGGCTTCCATAGCAGCCTTTTTCTTGTTTAGAATTGCTCTTGAGAAAACTGGCAAAGCCATAAGTAAAGCATTTTTCTTGAGATCATCCAGTTCATTTTCTAAGGTCTCTTGCAAGAGAGGGAAATCATACATATTCAAATACCACCTGGAGATAAGGAAAACCCTTGGAAAAGGCTCACCTGCCATTCTCAAATTCTTACAGTAATAGTCCTTTACCTTCTCAAGGGTTTTCTTCTCACTGAAATTGGGTCTCCTTCTCTCAGAATCCATACATAGATCCATCTTGGAACGCACATAATAATACTTCTTCTGTATTTTTTTAATTTCTTGGGCCAGGAGGACATCGTTTTCACTGAATCGTTCTGAAGCAACAATGATGAAGAAATCATATTGATTAAAATTGACCTTCTTTAGGTAATCCTTTGGCTTAAATCCAGGTGTCCCAGTTCCTGGTAGATCCCATAAAGTTACATTTGGAAATGAGGGATGAGGATACCCACGGATATCCATAGATGGTTGCATTACTCCCGTCTGGGCTGCCCCTTCTTCATAATCTGACATGTTGCGCAGGGCATTGACAAGGGATGATTTACCGGCACCTGACGCCCCTGTGAGTGCAATGTCAAGCTTGGCATTTTTTAAGGCTTTCAATTCATTCCGAGTTTCATCTGCCACCTTTTCAGCACTTCCTTGTGCCGTATAACCCTTCAGCTTTGCAAGGCCAGAAATTCCTAATGTTGAGGTGGATCTAGAAAGAAAAACAACCATTTATTCAAGACATTCCTATCCTACTTTCATAACTTAACAGCATTCATGGTTATAGGCTTTACTCCATCTCATGTATGCTACATGAATTTAAGAACATAAGAAAGGCCATGGTGGATCAGACCAAGGCCCATCAAGTCCAGCAGTCTGTTCACACAGTGGCCAACCAGGTGCCTCTAGGAAGCCCACGAGCAAGACGTCTGCAGCAGCATTGTCCTGCCTCTGTTCCACAACACCTAATATAATTGGTATGCTCCTCTGATCCTGGAAGAAAATAGGTATGCATCATGACTAGTGTCCATTTTGACTAGTAGCCTTGGATAGCCCTCTCCTCCATGAACATATCCACTACCCTCTTAAAGCCTTCCAAGTTGGCAGCAATCACCACATCCTGGGGCAGGGAGTTCCACAATTGAACAATGCGCTGTGTGAAGGAATATTTCCTTTTATCAGTTTTGAATCTCTCACCCTCCAGCTTCAGAAGAGGACCCCGCATTCCGGTATTTTGAGAGGGAGAAAACTAGCTTCTCCCTGTCCACTCTCTCCACACCATGCATAACTTTATAGACCTCTATCATGTCTCCCCTTAACAGCCTTCTTCCCAAGCCAAACAGCCCTAAGCGTTTTGCTCTGCACCAGTCTTCCAGTAATTTGAAAGCCAAAATGGTATTTGTTCTTTGGGTTCAATATATAGCAGGGAAACAGAACAATATCTTAAAATGCTATCATTAATGCAAAATTTATCTTAGCAGCTACAGAATATATGAAATGGCAGGCTGTGCAGTGCACAATACCTTAGTTTTTCATGCATGCATGAATTTAGGGAGACCCAAGATTTAATAGCCAGAGACTGAGGTAGGATCTGAATCCTGAAGAATGCCCAAATGCACAGGTCACAGTGACAACATTTTCAAAGGGACCAGAAAGTCAGGATTACTCCTAATCAACGAGGCACAGTTGGAGCACATGTGTCAGGGTCTTCACTGAATGCAAGATCCTGACGGGCTCTTGACATGAGTGCAGGCCAAGTTCTGGCCACAAGTCAAGTCCTTGGTTCCCAGGGCTTGGATGTTCCTGTGTATACTTTGTTAGTGCCTGTTATCACAGCTGTGGCATGTTGTGTCTTCATTCATGGGAAATGCCTATCTCGCTGTTGCCTAGCAATGTTTATCTTACTCTCTTGTCCTAAATGTTTTTAAGCAGGTAGCCTGTACTTGCTCTCCATTGCTAACCTTGCCTGCCTGCGTGCAGTTAGTTCTTTTAATTTGCTTTTTAGTTTTTAATAAAGTTTTACTGCTTTAGATCTACCTGTCTGGATGAGTATGCTTGAGGGATGCTAGAGGCAAATGCCTGACAATATGCATGAAAGCACTGGGCCAAGTTCTTAAATAAGATTCTTATTTACTGCCGTAGACTGAGTAGCCAGTCAAGGATCCAAGTCTGTAAACGGATCAGGAAAACAGAGTGGTGTAGGGGTTAAAGTTTTAGAATGGGAAAACCTGGGTTGAAATTCCCACTCTGTTATCGTCCAGCCTCCATTTTAGGTTTGGATTTCTCTTCCCTCCATTTTGATGCAGGGCAAGCTTCTTTCTGCTAGTCTCAGCAGGCTAAGAAAACAAGTTTATGTCCATTCTCACACCAAAAGACAAAGAACTAGCAAAAGTTGGGCTATTGTCATATGTACTGAAGGAAACAAGCCAAGCCATGCCCAGTCTTGGACTACGAGACCATGAATCAAGACCTCTCCCTGACTGGGGCGCAAGCCTTACCAGCAAAGGGCAGCTTCACAAGACTACTTGCTGGATCCCCTTTTTCTCCCCAGATTGGGAATTCTAAAATCCAAGAAATTAGAAAGTAAATCTTCACTTCGGAAGGAGACAGACTCCATGAACTGCCAGGTCCCCAAGATCTGCCAGGATCGCCCACTGCAAAGCTTATTGACTCAAACAGGGTGATGATGCTGAACTTTTCACAAAACACTACTAAGGTGTATGGTTGGTGATGAGCAATTGGGTGCATTGCTCCTCTCTACTCGGGGCAGGAGTGGATTCACCTATTCTCTCCAGTCTCAGAGAAGCATGCCTATTCTATTAAGTGCTGTAGAACACAGGCAGGATAATGCTGCAGTCATCTTGTTTGCGGGCTTCCTAGAGGCACCTAGTTGGCCACTGTGTGAACAGACAGCTGGACTTGATGGGCCTTGGTCTGATCCAGCATGGCTCTTCCTATGTTCTTATAAAAGCAGGAGGCAGGTAGAGGCAGTCTGCAGAGCATCACTGAAGGAGGCACAGGACCCTACACGGAAAAGGGAAAGAAAGGTGGACTAGATTGGGTTTTCAACCCAACTGGTGGTGGTGGAAAGTGCCATCAAGTCACAGCTGGCTAATGGCGACCCTATAGGGTTTCAAGGCAAGAGGTGAACAGAGGTAGGTTGCCATTGCCTGCCTGTGCATGGCAACCCAGGTTTTCCTTGGCAGTCTCCCATCCAAGTACCAACCAGGGCTGACCCTGCTTAGCTTCTTAGATCTGACAAGATAGGGCTAGCCTGGGCCATCCAGGTCAGGGCATATATGGTGATGGTGGAAAGTGCAGTCAAGTTGTAGCCAGCTTATGGTGACCCAATAGGATTTTGATGGCAAGAGACACATACAGATGGTTTGCCATTGCCTGCCTCTGCATACCAAGCCTGGACTTCCTTGGTGGTGGTGGAGGAAAGAGCCATCAAGTTGTAGGTGACTTATGGTGACCCAACATTCAGAGGTGGTTTGCCATTGCCTCCCTCTGCATAGTGACCCTGGACTTCCTTGGTGGTCTCCCATCCAAATACTAATCAGGGCCGATCCTGCTTAGCATCTGGAGATTGGGCTGCCCTAGGCCATCCAGGTCAGGGCTCTCAACCAAATTAAACATTAACAAACAAAATATTGTTGTGCCTTAGCTAGACCCAACAAACCTGTCTTGTTTCTTCTTTTTGGCACGTCTCTCAAGGTCTTCAATTTCATTCTCTAACATCCTTTTCAGGAGTGGGAAATCGTACTGATCCCAGTACCAACTGGAAATGAGGAAAATCTTTGGAGAAGAAATACCAGCCAGCACCAAATTATGAAGGCAATATTTCCTGATTTTTTGAAGGGTTGTTTCCTCATTGAAGTCAGGTTTTGTTTTTTCATTCCGAATACTGACATCCATTTTGGAGCGGACACAGTAGAACTGCTTCCCCATGTTATGAATCGCACAGGACAGCTGGATGTCATGAAGAGTGATGCGCTCACTGGTGACAAGGATGAAGAAATCAAACTGGCTATAATTAACCCTTTCTAGGTATTTCTCCGGTCTGAACCCAGGTGTTCCAGTTCCTGGGAGGTCCCATAATGTCACACTTGGAAACACAGGGTGTGGATAACCCAGTGGCTCCCGTGTGCCTTCTATCACATTAATTTTGGCTGCACCCTCGTCAAAATCTGTCAGACCCCGCAGAGCGTTAATGAGGGATGATTTACCCGCACCCGATAGCCCTGTGATGGCAATGTCAAGGGTGGTTTTTTCCAACATATGCCATTCATGTTGAGTTTCAGTCAACAACTTTGTTAAATCTTCCTTAGCAGCCTTCATCTCTTTGTATGCATGGCTGGCCTCTGGTATTGAGCTTTTATCCCCCATGGCTGCTCTTCAGCTGACCTAAAAAATAAACACAAACACTGTGATTGTTCATTCCTGTTAGATACTGTTCATATGAGATTTTCCTTTGATAAACTGGATGTAGCTGTTTCTTGGGAGATCAATTTACTCTGGGCATTGCTCTGTGGAGAAAGAAACAGACCACGATCAGATGCTTTGGGTGGTTATGTCATTTATTGAAATACTTACACCCTACTTTTCCAAATTAAAAGCTGTGTCTACAGCAGCTTACAAATGAGGCAAACATTTTTTTAAAAATCCCAATATTTAACACAGTTCAGCACAAAACAATACAGGAATGATATTTATTGCTGGAACAGGACGCATGGAAGTCAACCAAAAGTAGAGGAAAATAAAAAAGTACTTCATCTGGGGCCTGACACTAAGAAACGGAGACAGTTTTCCAGAGATGTGGTGCCACCACTGAAAAGGCCCTGTCTCTGGTCACCACTAGCGTCACTTCAGAAGGCAGGGCTATCCAGTCAAAGACCTGTGACAGAGATTTGAGTGTATGAGCCAGTTATTATAGAGAAGGGAAAAAAACAATATAAAAATGCAGGATTTGGCTTTTCTGTGGTCACCCCCCTCCGTCATGCCAGAAGCTAACAATTGCCTAACTTAAAAGAAATGGGCAGCCCATTCCTGAGCTCTGGGGCCAAAAGAGCTCAGGAGGTGTGCAAGTTTTTCCCAGCGCAGCCTCACTGTTTTCAATGGGGGGAAAATGCCCCATTTTCTGCAGGGAAAAAGTTTAGAAGGCTTTTTAAGCCTTTGGCAGCCAGGGAATGGCTTTGGAGGTGCCGCGGTGGTGCCTTGGTCACGCTGTCTCTGACTGCCAAAAGGCTCAGGAATGAGTTGTTAGAGCTAATACAGCAATAATTTGCCAAAATCAGAAAATATTGTCAAAATCTGTAAATATTGTAACATACCAATTTGCAATAAAATCTTCAATAAATAAATATTATATTTTGCCATGCATCCTATTTTGGCATCTATTAACTGTGTCCCTAGCATACACTCTCCACTTAAGTTAAGGACTACCAGTTAGCACTAGCGGTTTCTGTATTTCCAAAACAAAATTCTCCATTTGCTTCTCTGTCCCAGCAGGGGATATTTTGTACCAGGCACACCGTAACCGAATTACTGAGCAAGATTTTCCTCTACTGCACTGTTAAGAGGAAGCAAACTAATGAAACGGTTTACCCATCATACCTTTTTTTCCCAAGAAATATTTTTTTTCCTCTTTGAGGATGAGCTTTGTGTAATTTGAAAGCTGGTTCAACCACACTTGGTCCTTAGAAAGTTATTACTTTATTGTTCCTCTGATTTTTTTTTCTTGATCCCCTCCTGATGTGACAGAAGTCATGGCAGGGAGAAGAACCTCATCCTCCAGGTGAAATTTTGCATGCAAGGATCTTGAGCCAGTACATTTAATAGACCAATGTGGCTCCCTCTTTTTGGCCTTCTGGAGATATAGGCTGTTACCGCACTAGGTATTCCCAGCAATGTATCAAGAGTTTGGAAATGTTATTAAAAACATCGCTTTAAAAGGATTTTTGGATACTACGGCTAAAAAATGGTTGGATGACGTCTTCACAGCTAAAGGGGCCAAACAAAGTGCGAACAGTATTTTTTATAACATTTCCAAACTCTTAATACATTGCTGGGAATACCTAGTGCGGTAACAGCCGTACTCTGATCCACTGTATGTCAGCAAGGAGAAAGTAAGGCTCAGAACTATTGCAGGAGGGAAGGGCACTGGCTCCATGGCAAAGCAACTGTTTTGAATGCAGAAGGTCCCTGGCATCTTCTTCTCAGGTAGGAGAAATTGCAAAGGATGACCCCTCTGCTGTCACCCTGAAGAACTGTTGCCAGTGTTAATATTACCGAGGTAGTTGGACCAATAGTCTGTTAGCACAAGGCAGCTTCAAAGAATACATTGGATTTTCCAGGCAAATGCACAGTGCAAAACTCATAAAATGTCCAATAGTACATTAGAGACTAACAAGTTTTCCAGGGTATATGCTTTCTTGAAAACTTATACCCTGGAAATCTTGTTGATATCTAAGGTATTTACTCAACTCGAATCTTGTTCTTCTATTGCAGACCAACATGGCTACTCACCTGAAACTATCAAAATGGATATTTGTTGTTTGGATGATCACCATTTAAAACAACCAGGCTGATCTTTGTCATGCAAGACCATGGGCCCAGCTCACAGGCTCTGCAAGTCCCCCTCCCCGCCACCAAGGTAGCAAGCCCTACTGAGCACAAATTGGATCTGGATGCACCAATGCAGGTAGTAAAACAAGGTGAGATGGGCTTGCTGAATGTTCATTCTGTGCTTTACATTTGAATACATTAACATCATGAGCTGTGACTCACGAAAAGAATTGAGAAGTGAGCTGTGACTCACGAAAGCTCATCCCCTACCAGAAATGTTGTGAAGTCTTTAAGGTGCTACTGGACTATTGCTCTTTTTTTACTGCTACAGACAGACTAACATGGCTACCCATCGTGATCATGATTGATAGTTAGGGAAGCCTGCCTCCAGGTGGGGCCTTGAGATCTCATTTCCAGACTAAAGAGATCAGTTCCCCTGCAGCAAATGGATGTTTTGGAGGGTGGACTCTATATGGCAGCATGGCATAGTGGTTAAGAGCAGTGGGCTCTAATCTGAACAATTGGGTTGGTTTCCCCACTCCTCCACATGAAGCCTGCTGGGTGACTTTGGACCAGTCACAGTTCTTCAGAACTCTCTCAGACCCACCTGCCTCACAAGGTGTCTGTTGTGGAGAGGGGAAGTATTAGACAAAGGGATGGTAAAAGGTTCACCTGTTGTATTTCTGCCTGTTACACACATCCAGAATTATAAACAAGTAAATGTGCCTATAATTCTAGCTGTGTGTGCCACATTTTCAAAATGGTGCCTCTTATAACTGTAAGAAATGCTCTTAGAATATATTTTTATTTTTAAAAATTGTCCTTGCATGTATCAGAGACAGTGGGCTATTAAGCACTGATTAAAATGGAAAATGAGATTCAATGTGAACAAGTGTAAAGTGATGCATATTGGGGCAAAAAATCCCAACTTCACATGTACACTGATGGGATCTGTGCTGGCAGTGACAGACCAAGAAAGGGATCTTGGGGTGATAGAGGATCGCTCGATGAAGATGTCAACCCAGTGTGTGGCTGCTGTGAAAAAGGCATGTTCCATGCTGGCCATCATGTTCCACGCTGGCCATGCTGATATCATCCTGCCCTTGTACAAATCTATGGTGAGACCACGCTTGGAATACTGTGTACAGTTCTGGTCACCACACCTATAAAAGGATATTACAGAGCTTGAGAAGGTGCAGAAAAGAGCAACCAAAATGATCAGCAACTGTCCTATGGGGAGCAGTTAAGATGCTTAGGGCTGATTAGCTTGGAAAGAAGGCAGCTAAGGGGAGACATGATAGAGGTCTATAAATTATGCATGGTTTGGAGAGAGTGGACAGGGAGACGTTTTTCTCCATCTCCCATAATACTAGAACGCGAGGTCATCTGTTGAAGCTGGAGGGTGACAGATTCAAAACAGATAAAGGGAAGTATTTTTTCACACAACACATCGTTAAATTGTGGAACTCCCTGCCCCAGGATGTGGTGATGGCTGCCAACTTGGAAGGCTTTAAGAGGGGAATGGACATATTCATGGAGGAAAGGGGTATTCATGGCTATTAGTTAAAATGCATACTTGTCATGCTGCATACCTATTCTCTCTAGCATCAGAGGAGCATGCCCATTATATTAGGTGCTGTGGAACACAGGCAGGATGGTGCTGCTGCAGTCGTCTTGTTTGGGGGCTCCCTAGAGGCACCTAGTTGGCCACTGTGTGAGCAGACTGCTGGACTTGATGGGCCTTGGTCTGATCCAGCAGGGCCTTTTTAATGTTCTAATGCTCTCTCTCTTTACTACTCTGTGTGAACAGACCGCTGGACTTGATGGACCCTGGTCTGATCCCGCATGGCCTTGCTTATGTCCTTATGCTCCTGTCTAAAACTTCACCCCTGTTAGATCTGAAATTATTGCTTGGTTTTACAGCGCCAAAAGGAAGCCCTCCCCCCATGAAATCTCTATGCTTTGAGCATGCTTCTGAGATCCGCTTCCTGTTCTCCATCTTCAGGCGGGTACATTGCAAACCACAGCTGTTTTATCACACCCTGCAAGACCTCTCCGTCCCCCTCCCCTTTTTATGTTTTTCCTGAACACCTAACTTTTTAAAAGAGTTCTGGCGGAATGCAAAAGCTCGCTCGTTGCTCTGCGAGATAGATAGATAGATAGATAGATAGATAGATAGATAGATAGATAGATAGATAGATAGACAGACAGACAGACAGACAGACAGACAGACAGACAGACAGACAGACAGACAGACAGACAGACAGACAGAGACAGACAGACATCGAGTAGGGGGACTATAACATTAGCAAAAGTATATACAATTTAATTATGGACAGAAGAGAATGAAGGGGAAGTCAATTATATTTTATCTTTTTTAGATTAGAATTTATAGAGTTGAATTTATATTGTTAAGTATATAAGGAAAATGTTTCATGATGTATAAAATGAGAAAACAATAAACATTTTATTATATATATATATATATATATATATATATATATATATATATATATATATATATATATATATATATATATATATATATATATATATATATATATATATATCGCAGAGCAACGGTAGGGAAATTTCTGGAGATTTGGGGTGGAGAAAAAAGAGGGGAATGAACCCAACCTAGAAAACAATTAAACAATTTTTATCTAGACATAGCGTTCCAAATAAATTATATTTTCATTATTAAAAAAAGAAAAAGAAAAGAAAAGCTGTTACAGTTCCGATGCTTTTCTAGCCCTACCGAGACAGCTGGCTGGGATTTCTTGCCTGCTGAAAGGAAAATCGCCTTTCCCGGCCCACTTTCCGAGCCCAGGAAGGCGATTTCCACAAAGAAGAAGACTTTGACCAAAGGACAGCTGTTCTTGGCCGACGGCTGACAGCTCAGTACGACGCTGCGGCCGCGGGAGCGCAGGAAAGGCGGCGAAGAGCGAGCGCGATCCGCTTACCAGCACAGTTTGCCTGGAGGAGCTGGAGAATCGGGGGAAGCCGTCAGTTCCCGGGGGTGGGCGGTGGGTTTGGGGGTAGGGGGGAGCTCTCCCCACCTTCCAGAGCCTCTCTTTGCCTTTTCCGCGCTTCTCGAGAGCGAAAAGAGCTTCAAGCAGCCTGAAACCGAAAGCGAGCTTGTTTCAGCCCTGCACCCGTGGAGGAGGAAGGAAAGGGGGGGGGGGTTGGCAGCGTGGTGTAGTGGGCGGAGTGACGGACAGGAGGCCCTCCTGCCCCGGAGGGAAGATCAGCCGCCCGGAGGAGCCCATGGAAGTGCTGCTCCAGCATCCAGTCGCCTTGGAGAAGGGGGATGAAACGTTGGAGAGAGCAGGGGCGAAGGGGGGAGCGTTGAGCTCTGCCTTGGGGGAAGAGCAGAGACAGCTCAGGTGTAGATTGAGAAAGAAAAACAGCACATAGAAGGAAGGGGAGCTCTTCTGCCACGTGTTGTGCCAGAGTGGTTTAGCTCTACCTCTGGGAGAGAAAAGAGTACCCCACTTATTAGGCTTGTCTCTGGGGCGAGAATAGAATCATAGGGCGAAAACGCCCGGGAGCTTTGGCCTTGCATTTGCTGCTCATTTCCGCACATTTCCCCCATCCAAATGCTCCCAACTCCACCATAAGCCCGCATGCAGAGTTTGGAGCTTTCGGACGGGGGAAATGCACATCTGGAGAGCGGCAAACCCAAGGTGAACCCGCCCGTGCGTAATCAGCCATAGAGGCAGTGCCGGATTTACCTATAAGCGAAACAAGCTATAGCTTAGGGCCCCACTCTCTTGGGCCCCCCCAAAAAATTTAAAGGAAAAAAAACTGGATGTACATTTCCAAGATATAAGATTAAAAAAATAAAATAAAACCTACATAAATTGTGTTTCTAAAGGAACTTTTGTTTTTGCCAAATGCCAATGGGAAAACCGCCAGACTAACAAAGACTACAGTCCGCAATAGCTTGCGGATTAGCTTTGGATTTCACACATTAACAGATCACTTCAGGATACAATGGTTCCATATTAACATACCACACCCTCATTAGCACATTATCTCGATACTTACAGGACAATGATTAGCACATGACCTTTGATACCTTTTGCAGGACAATGATTCAGCTCATACCCAACCCCTTTCTGACTACATATTACTCTTCCTACATATTACTCTTCCTACACACTTGACACTGAGAGACACTGTCCTTCAGTGTTACTCCTCTGAAGATGCCTGCCACAACTGCTGGCGAAACGTCAGGAAAGAAAATACCAAGACCACGGTCACACAGCCCGGATAACCTACAAGAACCAATGTGTTTTCTTTATTAAGTTTGTTATGAAATTTTTTTAAGTTAGAGCTTAATAATTATTTCACTATTAATATACTTCTTCTTAATTGTATTTTAATTCTACAATTACTTTGATAAAATACATATTTTGTTATGTGCAAATGGCTTTAGATACCTATTAGGTCCATAAATTACCATATAGCATATATTCAACACAAAAAACAGCGACAATTTGTTGTTGACAAAGGACAGCTGGACATATAAAGGGCCCCATTACCTTCAATAGCTTAGGGCCTCATCAAACCTAAATCTGGCCCTGCCTAGGGGGATCACCAGGGTCATCTAGTCCAACCCCCTGCACAATACAGGAAATCCACAACTACCTTTCCATTATGCACACACACCTAGTGGCCCCTACTCCATGCCTAGAAGACAGCAACCCCCCCCCCCCAAAAAAAAACCTCCAGGATCCCTGGATAATGTGGCCTGGAGGAAAATTGTTTCCTGGTGCCAACGAAGAACAGCTGCTCCTAATTTTTTCAGACCAGATCATGTTCTCAAAATAGCCTCATTTTCATGAGAGAACCCAAAAAGCCTGTGGTCCATCTGTTCCTTAGTCTAGTGCCTCCGAGCTCCAGGGCAGTGTATCCAACTGGCTTAACCCTGACTGCGGCCTTGGGTGGATCCTGCCCCCCCCCATTAAGTTTGGCCCTTACAAAACAATCCAGAACCCAACACGTATGCCACCACCAACCCTACATCATTGTTTGCTCTGGCAGCAAGGAAAATAAGAGCTAAGATAGTTAGCTCTAGAGCAGAATCCCACAAATGATGTTGTTTCTGGTGCTTCGTATCCATGTTAACCCTACTGGATTTTATTTTCTTGTACATGTCTTTTTTAAATATTGTATTACTTTGTGGATGATGTTTTGTGAAGGCCTATGGCCGCACACAAATAAATTTCTCTCTCTCACCACCAACCCTGCACACCAAAAGCCAGAGAGAAACAATTAAAAGTAAAATCTTTTAACTGCTTCTGGAAAATGTTCGCCCGCAGGGTTTGAGAATTCAACAGGTGAATAATTTTGTGCTCCCCCCTTTCCCAAGTGTGTGTGGCGGGCAGTAGAAAGTTCTTATGGGCTCTTTGGATGATGGGAAAGGAGAAAGTGCGATGTGGTCTTCATGACAGAAAGAGAACCTGAGGAGAGCCATTTTAAGACTCCACGTATACGAAGAGTGTGCATTTGGTTAAGAGTGGTAGATTTTAATTTACATTGACTGAGGGCATTCATGGCTGCCTCCTCGGCCCCAAACAAACCTCTTTACCCAGCCCTTCTTCCAAGGACCTCAAAGTGGCATACACATGGCTTTCTCCTCTCCTCCATTTCCCCCTCACATCAACCCTGTGAGGTAGGTCAGGCTGATGGAAAGATATCGGTCTGAGTTCAGGGGATTTTTTGTGTGTGTTGTGGTTCTTTTCCTGTTCTTCCAAAGAGAACTACTTCATGAACTGCCATGAACTACTTCATGAACATGCCCAATTAAACTCCCATGGTTGTTGTTCTTTTCTTACTTATTCTGGGGGCCCCTGGAAGACGGACAAAATTTATCCTGACCGAAGCTTTCGTGAGCCAGGGCTCCCTTTGCAGACCCTCCAAGGAACAAACTTGTTTGTTCGTACATTAAAATGGTGTGCCTGGTGTTGCTAAGGACCTTCCAGGGCCTCCGAAGCAGATACCAAAGGGGCGCCAGGGCATAGATTCCACACGAGGGGTGGCGGGGGAAACCCTGAACTGGCGTTCGCTAAGATAGCCTCATGTAATAATGTGCTTGGGGCTGACGGATACGTTGCCAACTGTGTGACTGTAGTTGCAGGAAAGGAAATTCAGCTAAACTTTGTCTTCCATCCCTCAGGAACGCCTCCTTGTTTACTCCTCCTCTGTGCTCTCGATCAGCTGATTTACAAGAAAGCGAGGCCCAGGCCCAGTGGCTTAGCTTTCGTTTTCCCGTCAGCGGCTCCCTTGACAAGAAAAGGCTGTGAGCAGGGAGGGAGGGTGTGTGCCCTCCAGCCAGACAGGCAACACAGAACTGCACAAACAGAACTGCACAAACTGGACGTCACAAACTAAACACAGATTTCCAAACCGAGCTTGGAACCATCCCAAATCAACCCCTTCTCTCCCCATGAATGGAGGCTTTCTCCTTTAATTCCATGTCTAGTCCGAACATGGTACGGTTGCCAATTCTGGCTTGGGAAATTCCTGGAGGACTGAGGACAGTGTCTTGGGGTGGCAGGGCATGGGTGGGGGGAAGGCAGGTCTTTGGGAGCGGGAGGCTGTAAAATTCGCCCTCGGAAGCTGCAATTTTCTCCAAGGGAACTGATCTCTGCGACTTGGAGAGCAGTTCTGGGAGAACTCCAGGCCACACCTGGAGGTTGGCAACCCTATGCCCAGAGCTTCATTTTTGTGTTCTCCAGAGTGCTGTATCTGCATTGTTCATTGTCCATATAGCCGAGAATAAGGAACAGGCCCTTTGCAGCCCAAAATAAGCTTTCCCCCACCCCACCCCGATCATACACCCTTGTTACTGAGACCTTGCCCCATGCAAAAGTTTATTTCTTTGTTTGTTTTGGGTTTGCTCGGTTTGGTTATTTACAGTCCGCCTTTCCCTCAGAGACTCAAGGTGGATTACATAGTGTCAATACAATAGGGTTTGGACTACAAAAAACAGAAAACGAACGGAAATCTCAAACAAAGCTGAAACAAAACTTTTAAACATGATACATTAAGTGGTGTAGAAGCTACTTAGTCTGAAGCATACTTACACTGTTAGGTAGCAGTACAGGGGTGTAGGTCACAATCCCTGCCCCTTTACCAAATGCAATTTTCTGACCATGACATTACAGTACAGTTTTCTTTACCTGTGAGAGCCAGTGCAGTGTAGTGGTTAGGAGCGGTGGACTCTAATCTGGAGAACCGGGTTCAATTCCCCACTCCTCCACATGAAGCCAGCTGGGTGACCTTGGGCCAGTCACAGTTCTCTCAGAACTCTCTCAGCCCATGTGGAGGCAGGCAATGGCAAACCACCTCCGAATGTCTCTTGCCTTGAAAACCCTACGGCATTGCCATAAGTCATAAAACACACACAGAGTTCTGTTTACCTGTGTCCCATCATTGTGTCTAGCCTAAACTTGTGTTTTTGTGCCACTCACTTCCAAGCAAGATACTTATGGCTAAGGGTTTTGCATCCCTTAATAAAATTTGCAACGCCCTAATGACTTTTGCATGAGCATAGAGTGCCCACACCACCCATTGCCATAATGCCAATGAATAAGAAACGGGGGGCTTTGCACATTCAAATAAGTGCTGGGCAATCCTCAGCCCTACAGCCTACTATTAGGATATTGCCCTTTACCAGCTGCCCCAGTATCTTACACAGTCGGCTTGTGTAACAAGATTTAAGGTACCCAGTATGCTTGAAATAATCGTGTCAAATTCAGAGTGGTGTGTTTGTCATGGAACCTTTTTTTCAATAACCAATTTTAACTTACAGTTTTCTCAAAAGATTAGCTCCAAACTGTTTGCTCGAGATACAAAAGTACAAACTGGTAGGGATAACCGAGGACCCAAATTCACATAGAGAGACAGCTTGGTGTAGTGGTTGGAGTGTCGGACAAGGATTTGGGAGACCTGGGTTCAAATCTTCACTCTGCCATGGAAGCTTGCTGGGTGACTGTGTGGCAGGACAGCTCTCTCACCCTATAAATGCAAGGGTACTTTCTCCCTTGACTTCCCCTGCCAGTTTGCAGTCCAGTCAGGTAGCTGGGGCAGAAAGCCGCCTATTGCCCCTCTCTTTTAACCTGGTAGCATGCCACCCCCTCGGGGTTGAAAATCTGGCCCCTTCTCTTTTGGTGTCGCCTGAGGATTGTCACTAAAGGGGACCCTTCTGTAGTGTATTGTTATCTTCACCAATTAGCAAGGCTGTGAGTAAGGAACTGTGCGGGTTCTTTAGTTACACAGCTTTATTACTACAAGGTAAAAACTTAGAGCCACTATGAGACAGTTCTAGATAAAGCTCAGCATAAGAAAGAAAAGAAAGGTTACTGGCTAGTTAATGCCAATTCTGGAACATCTGGTCTTTGCTGGTTGCATGGTCGTTCCCCCCACCCCCAGGGTTGCCAACTTCCATGTACTAGCTGGAGATCTCCTGCTATTACAACTGATCTCCAGCTGATAGAGATCAATTCCCCTGGAGAAAATGGCCGCATTGGCATTTGGACTCTATGGCATTGAAGCCCCTCCTCTCCTCAAACCCTGCCCTCCTCAGGCTCTGCCCCAAAATCTCCAGGTATTCCCTAGCCCCAAGCTGGAAACCCTAGCCCAGGGGTGGGGAACCTTTTTCCTGCCAAGGGCCATTTGCACATTTATAACATCATTCGGGGGGCATAACCAGGTGGGGGGGAGGCTAGGATTGCCAGGTCCCCAGCCACCACCTGGAGGTTACTAGGGTAAGAGATTACCTGTGCTGATCAAGTAGAAGACTAAGATAATTCGCAGCACGTAGGCTCCATGAAATCAGGGAGAGAAAGGGCTAGAATAGCAATCAGCTGGTAACTATTGGTGCAGTAAAATAATCAGTAAATGAAAAATTAGTTGTCATATACAATATTCCAAACAGTATACATTTTGCCTCACTGGACACACTAGACACTAAAACTGTTAATGTGTATATTAATAATCATATACAAAAAATCATATACAAAGTAGATGTGCAAATGATATGCAATATGTGAAAAAAGGCACAACTGAGGAAAAAAAACTGTTAGATTCACAGTGTAGCTTAATAATAAATGAAGACTGTTATAGGGCTGTCAATTCGGTTCGGCCCGAACTGAAAATCAGCCGAATTTCCCTTGATTCGGCGGTTTTTAGTTCGGACGGATCATAACTCAAAACTGGCGGGCAACCGGGGGGCCGAATTCAGCGAGTTCGGGAGTTCGGCGAATAAATTCGGCCAATTCGGCCGTCAGTAAGCAGCATAACCGTCAGTAAGCAGCATTCTCCTCCCCCGGCCAATCGGTGGCCAAGCTGGGTCTTCTTCTGGCCAATCAGTCAGGATTGAGTGCTGGAGGAATCAGCTGATGTGCGGCCGGCCGGGGAAAGAGAGAGAGAGAGGGAAATCCTCATGTGTGTGTGAGGGGGTGCTTGTGCACATTCGCTCCTTTCCGTGGCTGCAGGGGGCGCATTTTTTGGGGTACCGACCCCAAACTTTCAGGGGATATTCAGACAGGTTTTTTTTAAGAGACCACCCAAGTTTTGTAAACATTGGGTCAGGGGGTCCCGAGATATGGGCTCCCCCCCTTTTTTCTTTCCATGGCTGCAGAGGGCGCATTTTTGGGTGTGCCGACCCCAAACTTTCAGCGGAGCATCAGACTAGGCTTCTTAAGATACCCCCCAAGTTTTGTAAACATTGGGTCAGGGCCCCCCGAGATATGGGCTCCACCCCTTTTTCCTCTCCCCCCTTTTCCATTTTCGTGGCTGCAGGGGGCGCTTTTTTGGGGGTTCAGCCCCCAAACTTTTGTCATAGCTTCAGAGAATCCCTCTTAAGAGACCACCCAAGTTTTGTAAAGATGGGTTCAGTGGGGGCTGAAATATTGGCTCCCCCCCTTTTCTCTTTCCATGGCTGCAGGGGGCGCATTTTTGGGTGTGCCGATCCCAGACTTTCGGCGGAGCTTCAGTCAAGGCTTTTTAAGAGACCACCCAAGTTTTGTAAACATTGGGTCAGGGCCCCCCGAGATATGGGCTTTCCCCTTTCCCCTATTGGGATGAATGGATCACCCTCGAGAGATGCATACATATGGATCTTATATTGGATACAAATGGAATCATATTGGATTACCCAGCCTCCCAGCCCCTCCTGCTGGAACAGAAGACAGCCACAGTAAGACCCCTTTGGGGGCTTTAATCTATATTTTTTCTTTTCTGTGTATGTGGGGGGGGGAAAGCAGAGTCTGTGTGTGTGTGTGGGGAGGGAGCAGTTTCTGTGGGTGGGGGGGGGAAGCCAAAGGGGGCTTTTGCCGGTTCTGCCTGGGGTGTGTGTTCCCCCTCCAGTCTCTCTCTCCCTGGTTTGAGGGGGGGCTTCATTTTTATTCTTCAGGTTTTTCCTCATTCATAAGATCAGTTAGGTTATTGATGCTTGCTCAAAACTGGTTTTCAAATGGTGACTTAAAGAATGCATCTGCCTGGTCCCAAGTCCAATGCAAAAGGAGACATTCCACCCCCTCCTGCTTATTATGCATAGCTAGCTGCCTCTGTCCCTTTCCATGGTATGCAAACTCCCAGGTGTCAGGTGTTGCTATGCACTGTTGCAAAGGTTTTGCATTGCGTGCTTGTGTTGCTTTGCAGTTGTATTGTTTTGCAAAATTCTTCACACCTGCCCCGCCCTTTGCATATTTGCAAAGGGGTTGCTCTGCAGTTGTGTTGCTTTGCAAAGTTCTTAGCACCTGCCCCGCCCTTGCTCTCATCAGCTGTTTGTCGGGCCGGGAGCTTTGTGCGTGGGCGGCAAGCTCTGCGGAGAGATCCACATTAAGGGTGGGGGGGACCCCTTTCAGGGCCCATATCTCAGCCCCCCCTGACCCAATCTTTACAAAACTTGGGGAGTCTTTCAATATACGTCCTTTGAAGCTCTGCTGAAAGTTTGGGACCTCTAAGCCCAAAAATGCCCCCCCCAGAGCCGTGGAAAGGCGCGGTTGTGTTTTTAATGGCTTTATTCGGCCGAATTTTTTCCCCGAACTTTGAATTCCCGCCGAATTGAACGGATCCGAAGTGGGGGAGTTCGGACTTCGGCACGTACCGAACCCACAAGGGCCAAATTCGGCCGAATCCGAACTGTACCGAATTTTTTTTTTGACAGCCCTAGACTGTTAGCTTCACAGAACAGTGATAAACAAGCTTACAACAAATTATATAAATGTTTCAAGATTTAACCACCAGAAAGTTTTCAAAAATAAGCTATGCAGGTACTTGGAAGGGGGACCACCAAGGAAGACTCTGCAGAGGAAGGCAATGGCAAACCAGCTCTGCTTCTCACTTGCCTTGAAAGCCCCTTGCTGGGGTCACCATAAATCGGTTGTGACTTGACAACACTAACATACGTATGTACACCTCAAGGAACTGAGGATCATTATAAGGTTGTAGCTTTTGTGAAGAGGCGGGAGGGCAGCCAGCTGTGGGCCCGAGCAAACGAGGCTCCAGGGGGGCGCAGCCCGCAGTCGATCCACAAGGAAGGAAGGAAAACAGAGAAAGGAAAAGGGAGGGAGGGAGAAAGAGAAAGGGAGAAAGAAATGGAGGGAGGGGGAGAAAGAAAGAAAAGTACGGAGGGAGACAAAGAGACAAAAAAAGAGGGAGAGAGAGGGAAGAGAAAGGAGAGTGACAGAAAAAGAGGAAGAAAAGAAAGAAAAGCCTTCCCCCCCACACACACACACACACAGGCGCCTGCCGGCACCACGTGACCAGGCCCCAGCCTCCACGCCTCCCCCCACACAAACCCCTGGAGCTCCCGAGGGCCACGGAAAATGTCCTCGGCCTGAGGTTCCCCATCCCTGCCCTAGCCCTACCCCCATACCTGCAAGCATCCTCTGCCATCATTCTCCTCTATCATCCTTCATTGCAACCACGGATGCACAGACACACAAATGAGTGTGCCTCCCTTACCCTGCTCTCATCTCTCTTGCAAACAAAGGAACAGCTCCCCTTTTCAGACCCTTCCTCATGTGGACTCCTAGGGCTTTAGCCAATCTGGGTGCCAGGTCCTGGGGCTCAAGCCTGCGAAAACATGGTCCCACCAATGAAGAGGTATTAACGCATCTTTTCCCCCTACGCTGTAAACGATACTCTGAATCCCTTGGGGATGCCAACCCAACCTTCCATTTCCGTAACTATCACAGCATATCTTGCCCATCTGCGTCTCCATAACTGTGACCTTGGGCCTGACACACACTCTCAGCCTAGCCTACCTCACAGGGTTGTTGTGAGCTTGTTGAAAGCCACTTTGGGTCCGCACTGAGGAGAAAGGTGGGGCATAAATGAAGTAAAAAATCAAAAACAAAGTGATGGCTCCCATCCCTGTTTATTTATTTAGCTAAGCATTTCTACCCCACCTTTCTCCCCACTGGGCATTGAATGCAGCTTACACCTTCTGAATTCTTGTATCTCATGCTATTATGTGAGGAAGCCCAGTTTTAAAAAATGGAGATGTTTCTTTTGACCATGTGCCGCAATTTTGCCACTCAGTTTCCTTTCTTCAGGTTTGGGGTGTAATGTATGTGAGTAGCTAAGATCATAGTAAGGGAACCCTAGGAGCTTGAGTCCTGGGCGAAGGCTCCTAAACCCTGCTCGCGCTATTGGCCGTCCTGGGCGAAGGCTCCTAAACCCTGCTCGCGCTATTGGCCGAGCCAACACACCCCATTGGCCCTAAGCTGGGTCATGCCATTGGTGACCCGGGGATTGTTTTCCTCGGACTTAACATGGGGAGTCTGTATAAAGTCTTGAGTCTGTATAAAGGTCCGACTTACTGTGCTGTTCAGTCCTCTAACAGTTATGCCGGCTAGGCAGAGGGGCCAAAGTTTTCCTTTCAGGCAGCAAGGCAGAGTGAGAGGGAACAGAGGTCGAAGTTACACAAACACACACATCAGATGGACAGTACTAGGGCTGTTGAATTAAAAAAATTCGGTATAGTTCGGATTCGGCTGAATTCGGCCCGTTTAGATTCGGCATATGCCGAAGTCCGAACTCCCCCACTTCGGGTCCGTGCAATTCAGCGGGAATTCAAAGTTCGGGGGAAAAAATCGGCCGAATAAAGCCATTAAAAACACAACCGTGCCTTTCCGCGGCTCTGGGGGGGCATTTTTGGGGGTAGAGGTCCCAAACTTTCAGCAGAGCTTCAAAGGACGTTTCTTGAAAGACCCCCCAAGTTTTGTAAAGATTGGGTCGGGGGGGCTGAGATATGGACCCAGAAAGGGGTCCCCCCCACCCTTAATGTGCATCTCTGAGCAGAGCTTGCCGCCCACGCACAAAGCTCCCAGCCCCGACAATCAGCTGAGAAGTTTTTTATGAATGAGGGAAAACCTGAAGACACACAACTGAAACCCCCCCCTCAAACCAGGGAGAGAGAGACTCGAGGGGGAACACACACCCCAGGCAGAACCGTCAAAAGCCCCCTTTGGCTTCCCCCCCACCCACAGAAACTGCTCCCTCCCCACACATACACAGACTCTGCTTCCCCCCCCACACACACACACACAGGAGAAAAATTATAGATTAAAGCCCCCAAAGGGGTCTTACTGTGGCTGTCTTCTGTTCCATCAGGAGGGGCTGGGGAAGACTGGGTAATCCAAGACGTTTCCATTTAGGCACGGGACGTTTTGCTCTGGAGGAGATGCATACAGGATCCCATTCATCCCAATAGGGGAAAGGGGAAAGGAGAAAGCCCATATCTCGGGACCCCCTGACCCAATGTTTACAAAACTTGGGTGGTCTCTTAAGAAGGCTTGCCTGAAGCTCCGCTCAAAGTTTGGGATCTTCACCCCCAAAAATGCGCCCCCTGCAGCCATGGAAAGAGAAAAGGAGGGAGCCGATATTTCTGCCCCCACTGAACCCATCTTTACAAAGCTTGGGTGGTATCTTAAGAAGGATTGTCTGAAGCTATGCTGAAAGTTTGGGGGCTGTATCCCCAAAAAAGTGCCCCCTGCAGCCACGGAAATGGAAAAGGGGAGAGGTAAAAGGGGTGGAGCCCATATCTCGAGACCCCCTGACCCAATGTTTACAAAACGTGGGGGGTATCTTAAGAAGGCTCATCTGAAGCTCCACTGAAAGTTTGGGGTCTGTACCCCCAAAAATGCGCCTCTGCAGCCATGGAAAGAAAAAAGGGGGAGCCCATATCTCGGGACCCCCTGACCCAATGTTTACAAAACCTGGGTGGTCTCTTAAGAAGGCTTGTCTGAATCTCTGCTGAAAGTTTGGGGTCTGTACTCCAAAAAATATGCCCCCTGCAGCCACAGAAAGGAGTGAATGTGCACAAGAACCCCCCCACACACACACACACACACACGAGGATTTCCCTCTCTCTCTCTCTCCCCGGCCGGGCTGCACATCAGCTGATTCCTCCAGTACTCAATCCTGACTGATTGGCCAGAAGAAGACCCAGCTTGGCCACCGATTGGCCGGGGGAGGAGAATGCTGCTTACTGACGGTTATGCTGCTTACTGCCGCCCCGAATTGGCCGGATTTATTTGTGAACTCCCGAACTTGCTGAATTCGGCTCCACCGGTTGCCCGCCATTTTTGAGTTCGGTTCGTCCTGAACTAAAAACCACAGAATCAGGGGAAATTCGGCTGTTTTTCAGTTCGGGCCGAACTGAATCAACAGCCCTAGACAGTACAATATGAAAATCAGACAGGCTTTGTTGCTATAGGCACAGTCAGTCCTCCCTGAACAAAAGGTAATGCTCACAATAGTAACGCTGAACAAAAGCAACGCTCACTCAGAGAAGAGGCATAACTTTGTGAGTGATTCAAGATAAAGAAGGATCTGGTGTCTCCCAATGTCTTTAGTGTTATTTAAAAGTATCCATGGGTGGGCACCTAATTTGGATTAGGGCCGCAGTTCTGGCATTGAAGATAGGCATCTCCCCCCCCCCCCCGCCAACCTCCCATTCGTTCATTCATTCATTCTTCTTCCCTCCCCACGTTTCTGTCCCTGCGCCATTCCTGGTGGCTGCCCGCGCCCCTCCCCGGCGCGCCAAGATCTCCTTGCCCGATCGCCCCCATCTCCTTGCCCGATTCTCGCCCCCACCCCATGCATGCATGCATGCACACGCACGTTCAGCCCGCAGCGTGCGTTTCTCTGTCTCTCTCTCCCCCCCCCTCCACCCTTTGCATTCCCCGCCTCCATTCATTCATTCCAGGATTCAGGCGCTCGACCCTCTCCCCCTCTCTCCCCCCCCACCGCCTTTCTCTGTCTCACTGCTCCCCTCCCCTCCCTCCCCTCCCCTCCCTCTCTGCTCCTCCAGGCCCCTCTGCCATCCATTTTCCTCCTCGCCCCTTCCCTCCTCTCCACCCCCCTCTATCTGCCTGCCTCCGCGCTCCCCCCCCCCACATCTGGGTCTCCCAAGATGCTCTCTTATCCTCACATGCTCCTGGCCCGCCTGGCCTCCCCTATTCCCTCCCCCCTGGTGTACTCCTCCCCCCTTTTCCTTTCTCCCCATCAGCTTCCAGATGCCCATGGGCACTTTCTAGCTGCCCTCCCCCCCCCCGCATTTTCTCCCTCCGGCCCTCCTGCCTTCCCCCTTTCTCTGTAGCAGCTTGGGCAGTTTCCTACTTGGTGTTGAGAGCCGATGCCTCTGGGGCAGCAGGAAGGGAGAGGGGGGAAATAGGCAAAGGCCTGGCCTAGGGGTGCTGAGGCAATGCTTGGGGGGCACGGGGTGGGGCTGGGGAGTTTGGGAGCTCTTTCTCAAAGGAGAGAGGGGCTGGGGCTTTGGGGCTTCCCTTCTGAAGCTGACATGGGGGGGATGACCCTTGGTGGGCAAGGAGCAAATCCCTTTTGCTGGGAAGATTTGGTGTGTGTGTGTGGGGGGTGACCTTTGGTCTGAGCAGAGAAGGGAAAGGGTGCATTCACCCTAGATCGGTTTCAGAAAGGGAAATGCACTTGGGGGGCTCTGGGAGGGGCCATGGTTCAGTGGTAGAGCCTCTGCTTGGCATGCAGAAGGTCCCAGGCTCAATCCCCAGCATCTCCAGTTCAAAGGACTGGGCAAGGAGGCGATGCGAAAGACCCCTGCCTGAGACCCTGGAGAGCCGCTGCCAGTCTGAATAGACAATACTGACTTTGATGGACCCAGGGTCTGATTCAGTATCAGGCTTCATGTGTTCATGTGTTCCCTTCCCGGCCATGACGCCGGGTCCTCCTGGGCTGCCGCGGTCGGCGAGGCATTCGGCTTTGTCCCTTTGGCCGGTGACTGCTGGGGTTCCTGCCCTTCACACTGCTAGCTCTTCAGTGTTGTGTAGGAGGGTCTGGCCAGGGCTGCCAACTTCCAGGTGAGGCCTGGAGTTGTCCTGGAAATACAACAAACCTCTTCATGTATACCCTGCTGTTCTCTACTGTGGGGATCAAAGCAGCTTGCGTCATTCTCCTGGCCTCCTTTTTATCCTCACAACAACCCTGTTATCACATTGCCCAGTGGTTGCTGCCAGGCCTGGCCCCAATGAGTCCTACCTCAAAGGTCAAAACAGCCCTGCACTGCAGCAGCCTTCTGCATACCATGCCTCCTAATATAGCACCAATTCCTACAGAAAGTCAAATGTCAGGCTGAAAAAGTAAAAATGCTGAATAAGCAAGTATATTTTTCAAAATGAAATATTCCTGTATTTATTGAATTGCTGCATGTCAAAATTCATGCTGCTAGTTTAGAAACACTCAAGCGAGTCTCTGCAGAGATAGGGTACGGTCCTAAGGCTAAAGGGGACTTCTGCACAGAGGGGGGGGGAGAGATAAGACACACAACAGCAAAAATCACATTAATTATTCAAAAGCATGCCAAATGCAAACTTTTACCATTCAATAAAAAGTTGTTTGTATCATTAAAAGCTCTGTTATTGTGTTTGTCTTTTAAGGCAAAATATGTTAATGCATGAGTTGTTTTTTCTAAACTAAAACCTCAGTATTCAGGTTAAATTGCCGTGTTGGCACTTTGCGATAAATAAGTGGGTTTTGGGTTGCGGTTTGGGCACTCAGTCTCTAAAAGGTTCGCCATCACTGCTATAGGCACAGTCGGTCCTCCCTAAACAAAAGGTAATGCTCACAACAGTAACGCTGAACAAAAGTAACGCTCACTCAGAATGGAGGCATAACCTTGTAAGGGATTCAAGATAAAAAAGGATCTGGTGTCTCCCAATGTCTTTAGTTTTATTTAAAAGTATCCATGGGTGGGCACCTAATTTGGATTAGGGCCGCAGTTCTGGCATGGAAGATAACCAAATGTGGCAGCATCCATACAGCAAAGATTTTCTGTGTTTCTGCCCACTAGAGAATGGAGTTGTGTCCGCGTGGCTGTTTCCCCTGTACCCACTTTGCCCCAGCCCCCTGTGGCTGCCATCCAGGGCTTTTCCAGGCTGGTTTCCCCGAGTAGAAACAGCCGGGGGGGGGGGCAGCTTTCCTTTTCCTTGGGCCGCTGTACGTGTCCTGGGATCGTGTAATCAAGGGGAAACACCCCACCCCCCAGCCATTTCCATTAGGGAAAACGGCAAGAGAGGAAAGGTGGAACTCTATTCTCCCCCTCACAGTGATCGGAGCCACACCAAGTGTTGAAGCATTTTTTTAAGGTGAGTCCTTGAGAGTACATGTGACTGTGAGATGGGTTGGGGGAATTGACCTGGTTCACATCGCATGTATCCATCAGGTGCATCCTGAGATAGTTGTTTTGCCTTAGGTTTATCTTTGCGTACATGGCTTTTTTTTTTTTTTTGCCTTAGACAGTTTTTAAAAATTATTTCCTTGCACTGTTTTCTAACTCTTCAATCCTAGCCCACTGCACTGGTATTATTTTAATTCGAGACTGTTTGATTGAATTTGTTTGTAATATTTTTAATCTGCCTTGAGTCTAGGTGAGAGAGGCAGGCTATAAATGAAGATGATGATCATTATAGTTGTTGTAATTGTTGTAGTTGTTGTTAAGGCCCAAGCTAAGAACAATCTACAACAGTTTGGTGCAAGTCCCACTTGCAATACGAATTCTTTGAAACATCTATGGAGGATCCAGGAAATCACAGGTAGATGAACTAATGTCCACTCCAGATAAATTAGTGGAGACATTTGTCAAGTCCCTGGGGTCCTTCAGAGAATCCTTACCCCTCTCCTTTCCCCAGCATCCCAGGGATTAATTTGTGAAATGGGATTTCCTCTGGACCTGAATCTACCCCCTCAATCCATCTCCAAAACAAAACCTGCTTCCTCCTAGTTAGTGACAGTACAGTCAGACAGACATAGATTACTGGGGAGAGATCCAACTGAGAAGCTAGTCTGCCAGATGCGAGTTTTCAACCACCCTTTTCCCTAGAGGTCCTGCAAACCCATCTTGGCTGAGAGAACCGGGGTGTTAATGTAGGAAGGGAGAAGGGCTTATGTAAAACCACCACCCTCCAAATCAAAAGTGCACACAATTTACTTGAATAGGAAGTAAAGTTTATTATTGAAATATAAAGAATAGTATTGCAGTTAAAGAAATAAAAGATCAAAATTTCTTATATTTGCCATGGCCAGTATGCTGGAGGCAGAGGATCTATGGTAAAAGCTGGTCACAGATAATGAGCTGCTGTTCAAAGCAAGCGAAGCCAGATCACAAGAGCTCATGATTAGCTAGCATGCATTTTTTAAACAACATTTTGATTAGCCTTTTGCCATGTCTGCCATTCTTCAGAGGCCCTGATTAGCTATTTGGACTAGCAGCAATGGGGAAAGGATGGGGTTGCCATCTCTAGGTTGGGAAATTCCAGGAGATTTTGGGAGTGGAGTCTGCAGAGGGAAAGGTTTGGAGAGGAGAGGGACCTCAGTAGGCTGTAATGCCATAGAGTCCACACTCCAAAGAAGCTGTTTTCTCCAGGGGAACTGATCTCTGTAGTCTGGAGGCAGGCAACCCTAGAAAAAGATGCTTCAGTTATGGAACCATCTAGACCAGGGGTGTTGAACTCAATTGTTATGAGAGGCAGATATGACATAAATGCCACTTGATCGGGCAAGGCCATGCCTCACCAGCCCGATCAAGAATGGGTGGTGGGGCTGCCTTGGCTGCCTCGCGGGCCGGATAAGAGCTCTCAAGGGGTCGCATCTGGCCCATGGGCCTTATGTTTGACACCCCTGATCTAGACTGCATTTTTTTTGGTTATTTCATACTAGAAAGTTCAATTATCTTGGGAATCAGTTAAAAGAAAAATAAACTTCTGCTCTGAAATTCATGTCCCATTTCCTTTTTCTGTCTTGCATGAGTTGTGGTCCTGTACACAATTCACGCATTCTGCATCTGGGACTTTCTTTCCAAATCAGTGTCATGGTTCTTGATGTGAGGATATCGTAATTGTCAAGGCTCAGTGGCTTTTGCCCGAACGTTTTCTGCATCTTCCACAATGTCCTTCAGGAAGCTGCTAAGCATGAAGAACGTGGTGATGAATGAACTAACGCCCCCAAACAGAGAGCCCAGTATGGGTACACAATCCAAGGCCAGTTCTATTCCTGTCAGAGTTGCCCAAATCACTGCCTGGGCCAAGCGACCAGCTACAAATTTGGGTGTAATCTCACTGGACATTGGGCACTTTTTGATAGCAGATTTCAGCACTTGGTAATCTTTGCCAACCGCTTTCGCAACTCGGCGAAGGGACGCTTCATCCAAGCCAAAGACTTTGTAGAAAAGGAGCAGTGCTCCTACCAAGATGCCAAGATCACAGGCCAAAGAGAGTCCTGGGACAGGAATCACTCCAAAAACACAGGATACAATGGCAGCTATCAAAATAAAAGCCTCCATGGCAGCCTTTTTCTTGTTTAGAATTTCTCTTGAGAAAACTGGCAGAGCCAGGATTAAAGCATGTCTCTTGAAGTCATCCAGGTCATTTTCCATGGCCTGTTGCAGATTTGGGAAATCATACATATTCAAATTTCGCCTAGAGATGAGGAAAACGCTTGGATTAGATTCTCCTACCTCTGTCAAGTTATCACAGCAGTATTTTCGTATCTTCTGAAGGGATCTGTCCATATTGAACTTTGGGTCCCTCATTTCAGCGGTTATACTGACATCCATTTGGGAGCGCACAAAATAGAATTTCTTCTTCATTTTCTTAATTTCATGGGCCAGGAGGACATCATTCTCAGTGAAACGTTCTGAGGCAACAATCATGAAGAAATCATACTGGCTAAAGTTGACCTTCTTTAGATAATCCTCTGGTCTAAATTCAGGTGTCCCAATCCCTGGTAGATCCCATATGGTTACATTTGGAAACAAAGGATGTGGATAGGCGTGACACTCCATGGTCGTTTGCGTTACCCCAACCTTTGCTGCACCTTCTTCATAATCGGACATGCCCTGCAGGGCGTTGACAAGGGATGATTTACCAGCACCTGACACTCCTGTGATGGCAATGTCAAGCTTGACGTTTTGTAACGCATCCAATTCTTGACGCATTTCCTCTGTCACCTCTTCGAAATTTCTTTGCCTCACAGCATCCCTCAGCTTTGCAAGGTCAATTTTTAAGAACTTTTCAATGAGCTTGGAACGGATTCCACTTCCTTTGGATGGTTTGGTTGATCTAAGAAACAAAAAGAAATATGTAATTTATGTAGGATGTTTTAGGAAGTCCCTACCCTCACCTACAAACAGATAACGGCAAGAACTAGGAGTAGCACAGCAGGACAGATGTCAATTGTAAAGAAAAGCAATAAATCTAGTGAGGACAGCAGTCATCAGCTATTATCAGAAAAGTCACCAGAATATCATGAAAACAGTTCAGTGAAGGCACCAGGTGCCCTCCATAGTAAAATAGGTTTGATAGATCTATGGCAGGTCTACAGAGATCCTGCAATTGTTATCATGTTCTGCATAATATTGACATGAATCAAAAGATGAAGTGGAAAATGTGTTGAAGAAGATGAAGAGTTGGTTTTTATACCCAGATTTTTTCGACCTTTAAGGAGACTCAAAGTGGCTTACAATCGCCTTCCCTTCCTCTCCCCACAACACCTTGTGAGGTAGGTGGGGCTGAGAGAGTTCAAACTGTGACTGGCCCAAGGTCACCCAGCTGGCTTCATGTGTAGGAGTGGGGAATCAAACCTGGTTCTCCAGATTAGAGTCCACTGCTTTTAACTACTACGCCACTCTGGCTGACCAGTTTTCTGCATGAAAACAAGATGTGATGTTCCCGTTCTGGGATTGGAATGCTTGTTGTGAGTTCTTTCTGACACTAAAAACAGCCCACGGGGGATTGGTACCACATATACTGTGGGGTTCTTTAGGACACAATCCTATTCCCCATGCTCATCAATTTTTATGTAAATCCCTGTCATCAATATGCAGATGATGCACAGCTAACCATATCCTTCTTCAAATTTCCTGATGTTGCGGTAGAGTTCCTAAAGCACTGCCTGGATGCTGTGGTTAAATGGCTAAGAATGAACAAATTGAAAATAAACCCTGGAAAGACAGGAGTAATGCTCGCTGGGTAGGCAGAGGTTTTGAAGGACTTTATGCGACCCACTTTTGATGGGGTTAAGCTGACCCTTGCTGTCTCAGTCAAGAGACTTGGGAACCAAGTTGTACTAGACCCAACATTATTGCTAGTGAAGCAAGTTCATGCAGTTGCAAAAAAAAAAAGAAAAGAAAAAAGGCCTTCTTCCAACTCAGCCTAGCTCAAAAAAATAGCCCCTTACCTTGATACGACTGACCTGGTCACCTAGATCTATGACATGTTGACATTGAAACTACTCTAATGCACTGTACATTGGTCTCCTCTCAAAATCAATTCAGAAACTCCAGTTGGTGCAGAATGCTGCAGTTTGGCTATTATTGGGAGCTAGATGGGAAGGGCAGCCATGAAGGAGCTAGAAAAGATTCTGAAGTGTAAGGATGTGTCACTGGCAACCAAGATTAAATTAATTAATGCCATCGTATTCCCTATTACTGTGTATGGGTGGGAAAGCTGGACAATGAAGAAAGATGACAGGAAGAATGTAGATTCCTTTGAAATGTGGTGTTGGAGGGGAGTGTTACGGATACCGTAGACTGCTAAAAAAACAAATCAGTGGGTTATAGATCAAATCAAGCCTGAACTGACCCTAGAAGCTAAGATGACTAAACTGAAGCTATCGTACTTTGGTCACGTTATGAGAAGACAAGAATCACTGGAACAGACAGTCGTGCTAGGAAAAGTTGAGGGCAGCAGGAAAAGAGGAAGACTCAGCAAGAGATGGATTGGCTCAAAGGAAGCCATAGCCCTCAGTTTGCAAAATCTGACCAAGGCTGTCAAAGATAGGACATTTTGGAGGACTTTGATTCATAGGGTCGTCATGAGTTGGAAGCAACTTGACGTCACTTAACACAGATGGAATATGCACATCACTCCCATTCTACAGTCACTCCACTGGCTGCCCACCAGTTACCATTTAAAGTGCTGGCTATCCCATAGAAAGCCCTTCGTGGCCTTGGGCCCTCATAGCTGCCAGAGCATCTCTCCCCCTAGGCTCCGCCACGACAGCTTCGCTCATTCAATCAATCAACTTTAATACGGTCCAAGACCAGCAGATAAAAAATATATATGTAGAAACAGGATAATGACTATATACACCAAAAAATATTTGATAAAAATAGTCACTCACTCATGGAGGAGCCATTAAGAACATGATTTTAAAATATGATATATAGTTGCAGTCAATATAATTAAAGTCACTCATCCATTAAGTTCAACCCAGGCTTGCCTAGTCTTCATAGCTCGCCATCCAAATGTGGCCACTTTAAAGTGCTCATTCAAGTAAGGCCTTCTGCAGGTGCCAACCTGCAAATGGGCAAAGTCAACAACTGCCCGTAAACATGCCTTTTCTGTTGTGGCCCCCACCTTGTGGAACAGCCTGCCTGAGGAGGTCAGGAAAGCTCCCACTCTCCTGGCTTTCCACAAACTATGCAAAACTGAATTATTCAAGAGGGCTTTTCTCCACAGACAACAGGGTAGCACTGTACAAAAAGATTCACAAAGTTACTTGGATAAATTATTGGGGACTGTGTTCTGAACAGCTGCGTATAGTTTGCTCTGGGTCAGATCCTATTGTGTAATTTTGCATCATTTAATTTATCATGTTAATACTTATGCTTTGCTTCAGTTGTGTGTGTTGTTGTTTTTTAGATTTCGAGTTGGTTCTACAACCCAAATCCTATTTCATTGTTTATGGAATGTCCCATCTTGTTGATTGTATGCTATGTAATCCAGTTTGAGTCCCATTGAGAAACAAACAAAAAACAAATATGCTAGGAAAGAGAAGAAGAGTTAGTTTTTTATATGCCCACTTTCTCCACCACTTAAAGCTTACAATCACCTTCCTTTCCCCTCCCCACAACAGACACCCTGTGAGGTAGGTGGGGCTGAGAGAGCTCTAAGAGAGCTGTGACTAGCCCAAGATCACACAGCTGGCTTCATGTGTAGGAGTGGGGAATCAAACCCGGTTCTCCAGATCAGAGTCCACTGCTTCAAACCACCGCTCTTAACCACAACACCACGCTGGTGTATCATAACTATTCCCTCCACCCATGGTCATTTCACCAATCAGACTCTCCTCTCTCATGGTTGAGGTGAAAGCACAAGATGAAATAGTTGATTCTATCCCATGTAGCTTTCCACTAACCCCACCCAAATCAGGTCTGCATTTTTAAAATGCACATTTTATTCATATGCAAAGAAAACCAAATCAAGAACTGCTCAAACCCAACATACTTGTCATCTCTCTTATTTTCGGAGTCTGGCGGCACAGCTGGTCTTAAGACACGTCTCCTCAGAGCCTCGATTTCATTCTCAAAGGTCCTTTGCAGGAGAGGGAAATCGTACTTATCCCAGTACCAACTGGAGATGAGGAAAATCTGTGGAGAAGAAATACCAGCAGCTTCCACCAAATTATCAAGGCAATCTTTCCTGACTCGTTGAAGGGTTTCTTCCTCGTTGAAGTCTGGATTCAGTTTTTCACAGTTAATACTGTTGTCCATTCTGGAGCGCACGTAGTAGAACCGCTTCTTCATTTTCTGAATTGCATGGGACAGCTGGATGTCATAGACAGTAAAGCGACTAGAAGCGACGATTATGAAGAAATCATATTGGTTGAAATTTATCATTTCTAGGTATTCCTCAGCTTTAAAATGAGGTGTCCCAATTCCTGGAAGGTCCCATATTGTTACGTCTGGAAAGGCAGGGTGTGGATAACCCACTGGCTCCATTGTCGTTTGTGTCACACCAATTTCGGCTGCCTCCTCATCAAAATCTGACAGGCCCCGCAGGGCATTGACAAGGGATGATTTGCCAGTCCCTGTCATTCCTGTGATGGCAATGTCAAGGGTGATCTTCTTAGGTTCACTGCTTACCACTGGTTTCGAACTTTTCCCACCCATGGCTCTCCTTGGTGATTCGCTTGACCTGATAAATAAATTCAAATACTGTAATTGTTAATTGCTGCTGCGTAATGATCACATCACATTGACAATCTGCATTCAGCTGTGTTTGTGGGGGGGGGGGGCAATTTACTTAAGACATTCCTCCTGGGGTAGAAAAATGGACCCTTATCAGATTTATTGCATCTTTACAATTTTTATTCATAAAATATTTATATCTTGCTTTTCCAAAATAAACTTTCATCCAAAGCAATTTACTCGAAGACAATCTTACCAGAAGACAGTCTATGGAAGTGATTTATTGATTTATTGTAGCAGGATAAGAACACAGTACACAAAAACAAACCACTGAACTCAGGTCACTCCAAAAAGAGGAAAATAAGATCCCCCACCCCAAGTGTGCATGAACACTAATGAATGCAGACACCCTGGGGACAGCTTTCCAGAGTGCCACCACCAAAAAGGGCCTTTCTTTGGTCACTGTTTGATACCAACGTATCAAATAAAAAGATGAATCTACTTTCTTGTTGGAGCAAAAGTCTATCGATGTCCTGATGCTGATATGGTTTACCCTGGTATTGCCAGACCACGAAAAACTGCATTTCGTGGTCTGCATGCTTAGCCTGGAGATAGTGTGCAGTGAGCGGCGCCTCTAAGTTCCCATTGTGCATGTGTGATCGGTGTTCACCGATTCTCAGTTTAATTTATCGTTTGGTTTATCATGTATAAAAGACTGCATTGAGAGCAGAAGTTATTCAGAGAAAAGAATTATTAGGAGATAGAAAGAAAGATGATGTTACAAGGGGAATCACAGCGGCATTGCAATACACACCACTGACGGGACACACACAGAAAGCAATTAAAAAACACTGGCATTTAGTCAGTGGCATTCCCGGCTGCGAATCACCACCCCTATTTGGTTTAAAACGCACTTGGTCCTTTAAGGATCGACTTATTCATTCAGATACCAACATACCTATCCAGACCACTTTACCTACCGGACATTTCTGTTGTGGGGAATGTGTCGCATGTGCGCAGGTGCTACCAGTGAAAGAGTTTGTGGACACACGTACAGGCTTTAAATTTGTTTTGAAACACTTTTCCAATTGTAACAGCAAGAATGTGGTTTATTTAATTAGATGCCCGTGCTGTCTTTTATACACGGGTAAAACCAAACGATAAATTAAACTGAGAATCGGTGAACACCGATCACGCGTGCGCAATAGGAACTTAGAGGAGCCGCCCACTGCACACTATCTCCAGGCTAAGCATGCAGACCATGAAATGCAGTTTTTCGTGGTCTGGCAATACCAGGTAAACCGTATCAGCATCAGGACATCGATAGACTTTTGCTCCAACAAGAAAGTAGATTCATCTTTGTATTTGATACGTTGGCGCCTAACGGCTTAAATACAGGATTTGACTTGTCCAGTTTTTTATTTAAAAAAAATTTAAATTGTATATATATTCCCATTGTGTGTATACCTGAATGATGATTGTTTGAGATATTCTTGTATATAATTTATTTTGAATTATTGTAACAATTGTGGTTGTGCTTGCCCTTAATTAGATATTAGCATCACCTGTTAGAAACTAGACACATTCCCTTTAAATTAGGAGTAACGCAGTACTGGTTAGATGACTCAGATTCGTCATCCAACATTACGAGGGAGCTATGAGCTTGTTCACTCGGGTATGTAATTATGTTTATTGACCTATATTTATTGAAGAATGCCTTGAAACTCCTTATAGATATTTTCTGTTTAATTATGAGCACTTACACATTTTTACAGAACAAAAGTTCTGAGGATAATGTATCTGTGGACTGCCAATGATGAAAAAGCGAGTGCGAAATGGGATACTTACCGGAGACCTATTTTGGCTTTCACCACACAGCTTCAAGGACTTTAAGTTTGGCTTTTACCATCTAGCTGCAAGGACTTAAAGTCGCACGGGCCGTTGATGCAACTCCAGATGGAATATACACATGTATTAGCATGTTAATGCATCAATTGTAATTTGCTTTATTTGTGTTTTGTGCTTGTATGTACAATATATTGGTAGCAGCATAATTTTGTCTGTATTTTTTGCCATAAGTGCTTGAGAATTCCAATAACCACTTGGAGGTTGGCAACCCTACAGTTGAACTTAAAACCAACCTCCAGTTAAGATAAGATAGACTCTGCTGGTTTCTGCCTTTTTTCTATCCTAACATGGTTCTTTATAACTGGTAGGGTGGCCAGCTATGGCTTAGAACAGGGTCTGCAAACTGCGGCTTCTGAGCCACATGCGGCTCTTTGGCCCATTGAGTGCGGCTCTCTGAACTTGGTTCGGAGCCCCTGCTCTAGCACCCGCTTGCGCCGACTGCGGAGCCGGTGCGCCTGAGAGAGAGAAAGAGAGAGAGCGATCGCAAGAGAGCAGGCGAGCGGGCACGCTGTCTCTCCCCTCCCCCCGCTGTGGAGAATGGCCGGGTCCCTCTTTCCCTTGCCCTCAATGGTTGGGAGGCTAAAGCCTCCCCTCCCCTCTAGCCACGTGATTGCTGGGCGGGCGGCTCGACGGTTCCTGGCCCCCCCGCCAATCAGCTGTTGGGCGGGGCAGGATTCCTTTGGTAGCCCTGGCCTCCGGCTGAGTCCCATTGGGAGGCCATGTCTACCCATTGGCTTTCTTGGCGGTAGACCTGGACTCCGAGGAGGGGAAAAAGTTCCCCTTCAGAGGCCAGGTCCACCAATTGGCTTCTATGGGCCTCTGGAGGCCAGGTCTACTGCCAAGAAAGCCAATGGGTAGACCTGGCCTCCCAATGGGACTCAGCCAGAGGCCAGGTCTACCGATAGGCTTTTATGGCGGTAGACCAGGCCTCCAGACGAGGACCAGACAGAGAGGGGGAAATGGCAGGGACTTACAATTTAATTTTAATCAATAAATAAGATTACTATTAAGTTTGATATCAAGTTTTATTCCGTGTACCTATAGTTTAATTAAGACTTAAAACTTTAATTAAAGTTTATTAAGTTAATAAACAGTGTACCTACCTATATAGTTTAAGTTTAAGAAATTTGGCTCTCAAAAGAAATCTCAATCGTTGTACTGTTGATATTTGGCTCTTTTGACTAATGAGTTTGCCGACCCCTGGCTTAGAAAATTCCTGGAGATATGGAGGCAGTGCTTGTAGAGGGAGAATTACAAGAGGGAATCTATGGCTTTCCATAGAGTTTGCCCTCCAAAGCTGCCGTTACCTCCAGGAGATCTGATCTCTGTAGCCTGGAATTATCGGTTGTAATATCAGGAGAACTCCAGGCCCCACTTCAAGATTGGTAACTCTAGTAACTGGAGATATTTTCTGCATTTTCTAACCCAATAAGGCTGTAAGACTAGGGCTGCCAACTCCCTCTACCCAACTTACATCACAAGCAGGGTTGCCAACTTCCAGGTGGTGGCTAGAGATCTCCCCCTATTACAACTGAATTCCAGGTGACAAGAGATCAGTTCACCTGGAGGAAATGGCTGTTTTGGAAGGGGGACTCTATGGCATTATACTCCATTGAAGTCCTGCCTCTCCCCAAACCTCACCCTCCTCAAGCTCCAAATCATCAGGTATTTCCCAGCCCTGAGCTGGCAACCTTAACCATGGCACCCATGGGCACCACACTGGGGACCCCTGATCTAGATGAAGGGAAGGCAAAATCTTCATGAGCTTCTTTCTGTTATGCACACCCTGGCAAACATTGGTGGTGATGGAAAGTGTAAATGTGCCTGCTATTCTAGCTGTGCATGCCAAAGGCACAAAGCACTTTGTTTTTCAAAAGGTTGCCTGTTTGACCGGTATTGATAGTAACCAGTAACAGTAAGAAACTCTTAAAATACACTTTGTTGAAACTGAATCTTGGATACAGCAGACAGCTTGGCTGTGAATCTTGCTGCAGGGCTGTTCAAAGACTGATCTGAACCGCGGCTGGATTTATTATTTCAAAGGAAGAAAAGGAAAGGCTGTTGCTTGCTGCATTGTCCTTGTAGCCCTTGGTGAAATCTGCTTTTCACCCACATTAAAAAAAGAGAGAGAAAACTGTGTCAGTTCTAACCACTAAGCAGAAGCCACTGAAACACATGAAAAGCGGAGAGGAGGACGAATAGCAAAGAGAGACCGGCTTACCGTTCCTGGTCAAAGTTGGCTTGGAGAGGGGTTGAAGAATCGGCAGATCCTGTAAATTCACAGGGCGGATGGAGCCTTGCCTAGGTTGGTGGGCTCCCCTTCTCCCCTCTAAAACCCCTCTGGTCTTTGCTGCGTTTTCTGCCAAAGCAAAAATGAAAGCAAATTTGTTTGTTCAGAGTTTCAGCTCCACTCTCTTGTATGGTCCACCCTTCCAGGAAGAAGGCGGAGGGGATTTGCGGTCTCTTTTTCAGGTAGGTATTGATCTTCTGGGAAGGACCAGAATACCTCTTGTTTGCAACTCCAACTACACATTCACCCTCCCTTTATTATTTACTTATTAACCATTTCTATACTCAGAGGGTTCTTAAAGCAAGTGTACCTGCAAAACATTATTTAAAAATAAACCAATTTTTTAAAATGTGAATTGTTTGTGATGATGATTTGGACCTGGTATTGGAAGGGATCGACATTCAGAACACGCTGTTCCTAGATGTGGGAGGAGGGGGTATTCCCAAAGCAAGCAAGGATTTGGAGACAAAGGATCCACTGTGGCCTATCTGTGGCTGCTAAACCAGGATATTTTTTCAAGAGGCAGCTGAGCTAAACAGTAGCATGTTGGTCATTCTTGCTCTCCAAGAGCACTGCTGTGTTTACCCTTCCTCTCTGCTCTGGCTGATTAACAAGAAAGAGATCCTGAACCCAAAGGTTTCTTAGAATCATAGAACTGGAAGGGGCCATACTACTGTTGCCAACCTCCAGGTACTAGCTGGCGTTCTCCTATTACAATTGATCTCCAGCTGATAGAGATCAGTTCACCTGGAGAAAATGGCTGCTTTGGCAATTGGACTCTATGACATTGAAGTCCCTCCCCTCCACAAACCCTGCTCTCCCCAGGCTCTGCCCCGAAACCTCCCGCCGGTGTCAAAGAGGGACTTGGCAACCCTAGGCCATACAGGCCATCTAGTCCCACCACCTGCTCAATGCAGGATCAGCCTAAAGCATCCGTGACAAGTGTTTGTCCAGCCACTGCTTGAAGACTGCAGGTGAAGGGGAGCTCACCACCTCCCTAGGTAGCCAATTCCACTTCTGAACTACACTTACTGCTTTTGTTTTCTGGTCACTCTGTTTGCTTGATGAGTAGACGCTGTGAAAAGGGTACATGTGTGTGAGTCTGTCCTCCAGGGAGATCTGCAAGTTCAGGTTCCCAGTTCTGAATTGAGCAGTGGGTTGCCAACTTCCACCTGGGACGTGGAGATCTCCCAGAATTACAACTAAACTCCAGACAACAGAGATCAGTTCCACTGGAGGAAATGGCAGCTTAGGAGGGTAGAGTCTACTCCATTATACCCTGGTGAGGTCCCCAAATCCCACCTTCCCCAATCCTCCCCAAGATGCTAGCTGTCAAACTGGATACTGTCACAAAAGAAGTACAGGAGGTAAAGGCACAAGTCACATCATTACAATCAGTCATGAAGACAATGGATGCATAGGTTAAGAAAATGTCGGAAGAACAGAAGGAAGTGAAGAAAAAAGTAGAGAACCATGAAAAGCAGTTAGAAATGATGCAAACACAAGAAGAAGCCACGAAAGATCAATTAGTCATGATGGATTTGAAAGTCAGGGAAACCAACCTACATATACGAAACCTTCCTGAAGATTGTGGTGATATGAGAGAATCACTGGTGAAAGCACTAGCTTCCTATTTCATATAGAGGAATAAGAGATGGACCGAGCAATCAACAGAATTTACAGGATGCCTCTGTCCTCAAGAATGAGAATGGCAAAGGCAAGAGATGTCATGATTTCCTTTTACGATGTCAGAATGAAAGATATCATTATGCAACTGCATTATAAAGATCCAATCGTTTTGGAAGGCAACCCATTAATACTTCTCAAACATATACCTAGACATTTGATGACAAAGAGAAGTACTTTTAAGGATTTTGCATCAACACTGAGGAAAAATGGAATAAGATATAGATGGCTCTTACCTCAAGGACTTGCATTTACCTACAAAGAAGTGAAATATGTCGTTACTACAAAGGAAGATGTTGGGAAGTTTCTGTGTAAATACAGGAAGGAATTGACTGATCTCTCATTAGACCAGGGAGAAGACCAATCTCAAGAAGAAGACGAGGATTTACCAAAAGGAGCGACAGGTGGAACATAAATTTATGTAAATTCAGTCAAAATGGTCAAAGTAATTTCATGGAATGTAAATGGACTAAATGAAAAAGTGAAGAGAGGAAGGATTTTTAAATTTCTACAGAAACAAAAGTATTCCTTAATATGTTTGCAAGAGATTCATATTTCAAAGGACAAGAAGTATTTAGAAAGAAATGCATTGGGACATGCCTTTATTTCCTCATCTAAAACAAAGACTAAAGGAGTGGTTATATATGCGCATGCCTCAATGACTCCTAAACTTGTATATAAGGATGAGGAAGGAAGAATTCTTATAATTAGAACCAAAATATTAGGTCAAAAGACATTGGTGGTAGGGATCTATGCACCCAATGAAGGAAAAGCACAATTTTATAAACAACTTTATGATGTTTTATTACAACATACTGAAGAACAGGTATTGCTAATGGGTGGTTTTAATGGAGTTACAGACACTGTGAGTGATAAAAAGACAAAAGCTAAAGATGACAAGGAAGGCTGCCTCCCTAAGACTTTTTTCAAATCATTGAGGAATTTAAAATACAAGACATTTGGAGAACAATGAATACATCAGCAAGGGAATATACTTTTTTTTCAGCAAGACATGAAACACACTCCCGCATTGACATGATATGGGCTAGTAAGTCTATCTTTACACAATTGTGAAAGGTACAAATAATACCAAGAACTTTTTCAGATCATAATCCGGTCTCTTTTGAATGGAATGACAGGCAAGCATTTAGATGGAGACTAAATGATAGACTTTTGAGAGATGAAAAAATAAAATCTGAATTACGTACGGTAATCAAATACTTTTTTGAGATAAATATGAATGGTGAAACTGATTTAAATATAATTTGGGGTGCTTTTAAGGCGGTATTGAGGGGCTTTATGATTCAGAAAAATACTGCATGGAATAAGAAACAACTACAGCAAACAAATGAGATACTCTGGGAGTTACAAAACTTGGAGCAACAATTGATTTTAGAAACTCGAGAATCCCAGAGGAAGGACATTTTGTTAAAGACTAAACTGGTTAAACACCAGCTTAACTTAGCGGTTACTGAGGAAATGAATAAGAATATGAAATATGCGAAGCAAAGATATTTCCAACATGCAAATTGCCCAGGTAAACTTTTGGCTAGTCAATTGAGAGACTCTGTGCAAAGGAAGATTATTGGGGAAAATACAGACAGCAAAGGGTCCGGTTTTCACAACAATCGATATACAGAAAGAATTTGTATCTTTTTATACAAAACTGTACCAAAGAGACATTTCAGGAAAAAATTGATAAATATTAAAAATTTATTAAAATTAATAAATATTCTTAAATTATCCCTTGATCAACAAAAAATTATGGATGCTCCAATAACAAAAGCAGAATTAGAAGAATCAATATCAAAACAAAAAACGGATAAGACACCAGGCTCAGACGAGATTACGGCAATGTTTTACAAGTTATTTAAAGAACTCTTAGTAAACCCTTTTATGATGGTTTGTAATACCATATTAGATACGGGATTCTCCCCAGAGACATGGACAAATGCTTTTATATCGCTAATTCATAAAACAGGAAGAGATCCAGAGAAAGTAACCAACTATAGGCCTATTTCTTTATTGAATGTGGATTATAAAATTTATGCCCCAATACTATCGAATAGACTTAAACAATTTATTAGAAATTTAATACATGAAGATCAGGCGGGCTTTGTTCCTGGAAGACAGATTAAAGATAACCTTAGAGTGTTACTCGATGCGATGGAATATTATGAACATAATAATCAACATAAGGCTGCTTTTATTTTTTTAGATGTGGAGAAAGCTTTTGATATGGTTTCTTGGGAGTATATGAAAAAAGTTTTGGAAAAAATGAACTTTGGAAATAGATTTTGAACAGGAATTAATGCTATATACTCGACCCAGAAAGCCAAAATCTTAATAAATGAGTCAATATCTAACAACTGTGATGTACGGAAAGGAACTAGACAAGGTTGCCCACTTTCACCTTTGTTTTTCATTTTAATGCTAGAAACTTTATGTTCTAAAATATGGGACACAGAGGCTATTCATGGTGTGAACATAAACAAACATGAATTTAAATTGAGAGCATTTGCGGATGACTTATTGTTGATTTTAAATGACCCAAATCAATCTATTAACTTTTTGTTAGATTTATTACAGCAATATGGTGATTTTCGGGATTTAAGATCAATCAAGATAAAACCCAAATACTGTTTAAAAATTTGTCAAGTAAGGAGCAAAAAAACTTTGTATCTCTTTCAGGATGGGAGAAAACGACCAAAGTGAAATATTTGGGTACTTGGATTACAAATAAAAATAAAGACTTGATGATGAACAATTATGTTAAATTGTGGGAGGTGATAAAAAAGGAAATGATTTCATGGTCCAATAAAAAAATTTTCCTTTCTGGGACGTATATCGGTAACACAAAAGAATATATTGTCAAGATTGCTGTTTTTATTTCAAAATTTGCCAATAATCACACAACAGAAATATTTTGATATGTGGAGAAACAAAATTGATGAATTTTGTTTGGCAAGGGAAAAAACCTAGAATTGCCTATAAATATTTGATGGACTCCAAAGAAAGAGGAGGTTTTTCTCTTCCTAATTTTAAATTGTATGCTGAAGCCTTGGCGTTCGTATGGCTAAAAGACTGGATTCAACTGAAAAATTAATGTTTATTGGATTTGGAAGGTTTTGATAACAGATTTGGGTGGCATGGCTATGTGTGGTGTGATAAATTGAAGATACATACAACATTTCAACACCATATTGTTAGATCATCTTTAATAAAAACTTGGTTGAATTATAAACATCTTTTTGAAAACAAAACACCTTTATGGATTTCTTCACAAGAAATGTTGACTTTGAGACCATTGAGACCTTCCCAATTTCTTACATATCAAGACCTTTTAAAATGGGAACACAATACGTGTACATTAAAGGAATATGAAGACTTAAAAGAACATTTGACATGGTTTCAATATCATCAAATAAACTCAGTATACATCCAGGACAGAAGATAGGTTTTATAAAAGATAAATAGTCTTTACAACAATCTTTGTTAGACACAAATGATCATCTGATATCAAAGATGTATAAACTGTTGTTAACTATATATACGGAGCAAGACCAAGTTAAACCTACAATGATTACATGGGCACAGACTTTGGGTCACGATATCCCATTGAGTAGATAGGAAAGACTTTAGTCACGAGATATGAAGTCCATTTTTTCACAACAACTACGAGAAAATATATATAAGATTATCTACAGATGGTACCTGACACCAAAAAAAATTGGCTACAATGTATAAAACAATGTAACCGAATTGTTGGAAATGTAAAAATGAAATTGGTTCTTTTTACCATGCCTGGTGGACGTGTGAAAAGGCAAAGGATTTTTGGGATATGATTTACAATGAACTGAGATTGATCTTGCAGCGAAATATACCTAAAACACCAGAAATGATGTTGTTAAGTATGATACCAGAATCTATTTTAACTCAGAGATCTTTTTTGATATATGCCACCACAGCAGCATGATTGGTATATGCAGCAAAATGGAAAATTGCAGAGATACCAGATAAAAATGATTGGATATTAAAAATGTTAGAATTGGCCGAAATGGCTAAACTTATTGCGTTGGTAAATCAAAAGGAAAATGAGGAGTTTGTGGGAGAATGGGAGGCATGGAAATTATATTGTGAAATAAACATAGGGGAATGTAAAGGTTATACATTGATCTAATCCAGAAGATGAAGATAACAGTATTATCATAAAAAATTATTTTTTAAATTAGATGAATGTTCATATTGATCACTATAAAAATTAATATTGTATAAATGAAAGTAATGAAAATAATGAAGGTTAATATATAGTAATCTAAAAATATGTGAGGTTGGATTAGAAATTGTAATACAAAGGGGAGTAACGATTTAATACCAGATGGAGGAGGGTGGAGGGGGAGTTTTAAATGTTTTTACAATCAATAGAAGGATGATTAATTTGTAACAAGATGTAATTGAAAAATAAAAAAAATTAAAAAGAAGCTACATGTATTAATTAAATGCCAAGAATGGTATTGCAATCAAAGAAATAAAAGATCAAAAATTCTTACATTTGCCGTAGCTGTGCTGGCTACAGATGATCTATGGTAAAAGGCTTCTTTAAATTTTATTTTTCAACAAAACACATACAAATATATACACATAAACATATGAACATAACCAATAAGATTATTACATTATATTGGAGTTTACTTTAAAATTACATTTCAGTTATTAACTTCTTTGATTTACACATCCCTAAACTCTCATTATATTTTCTTATGTAATAATACATTTACTATTCTTAAACATTTGTTACTAAGATTTTTATACTCTGTTTATATTCTCAATTTTTATATGCTTAAAGAATACATTCAATTTTTCATAAAATTCAGAAGTTGATCTATTATGTATTAAAGATATCATTTTGCCATAGTTGCATATTCTGCTAATTTGTTTATCCATTCTGTTAAATCTGGGTACTCCTCTGCTTTCCACTTTCCTGCTTATATCACTCTTGTGGCTGTCACCATGTTCTTAAATAATTCATAATATGTTTTTGCCATGTTTATTTATTTATTTATTAATCTCCCGCCCTGTATCCCCAGCCATGTTGCTTGGCAAGCCATTTAATAACATGCTTTTGAGAACCAACACAAACATATTCTCAGTATTTTTTGCATTTCGTAATATATCATTATCCAATACTTTCTTGCCTTCCTATAATTCTACCACTTATCTTAAGCAGAACCCTCTCTCTCCAAATCAAAAGAACACATGCTTTACTTGAATAAGAAGCTAGATTTATTAATTAAATGCCCAGAATCGTACTGCAATCAAAGAAATAAAAGATCAACATTTCTTATATTTGTCCTGGCTAGTATGCCAGCTACAGATGATATATGGTGAAAATCTTTTCACAGACTAAGGGCTGCTGTTCAAAGCAACTGAAGTAAGTTCACAAAGAACGAGCTAGTAGTTAGCAAGAGTTCTGGCCCTGTGCATAATTCACATCTTTTGCACTTGGGACTCTTTCCCAGTCGGTGACTTGGTTCTTTGTGCCAGGATAATGTCATGGTCAAGGCTCCGCGGCTTTTGCCCGAACGTTCTCCGCATCTTCCACAATGTCATTCAGGAAACTCCTCAGCATATAGAATGTGGTTGCAAAAGAAGAAATTCCTCCAACCAAAGAGCCCAGCACTGGTACAAAATATGAGATAATTTCTATTACTGCCACAGTTGTACACAACCATGACCGAGCCAAGATACTGATTAAATATTCTTTAGTTATCATGCCAGACATTGGAGACTTTCTAATAGCAGATTTCAACATTTTATAATCTTTACCAACCAGATTTGCAACTCTGCGGAGGGAATCTTCATCTAAGCCAAAGACTTTGTAGAAAAGTATCAGTCCTGTTACCAAGATACCAATATCACAAAAAACCGAGAGGCCAGGGACAGGAATTGCCCCAATGGCACAAGACACAAGGGCTAGTTTCCATATATAGCCTTCCATAGCAGCCTTTTTCTTTTCCAGGATTTTTCTTGAGAATACTGGCAAAGCCAGAATTAAAGCTTCTCTCTTGAGGTCTTCCAGATCGTTTTCCAAGGCCTCTTGCAGATGAGGGAAATCATACATATTCAAATCTCGTGTAGTGATTAGAAAAACCCTTGGATTGGATTCTCCTACCTCTGTCAAGTTATCACAGCAATATTTTTGTATCTTCTGGATGGATTTGTCCATTTTGAAGTTTGGGTTCCTCATTTCAGCAGCTATACTGCTATCCATTTTGGAGCGTACAAAGTAAAATTTCTTCTTCATCTTCTTAATTTCATGGGCCAGGAAGACGTCATTTTCAGTGAAGCGTTCCGAGGCGACAATCATGAAGAAATCATACTGGCTAAAATTGACCTTCTTTAGGTAGTCCTCTGGTCTAAATTCAGGGGTCCCAATCCCTGGTAGATCCCATACGGTTACCTTTGGAAATAAGGGATGTGGATAGGCTTGACACTCCATGGTTGTTTGTGTTATCCCAACTTTCGCTGCACCTTCTTCATAATCGGTCATGCCCCGCAGGGCATTGACAAGAGATGATTTACCGGCACCTGTCACTCCTGTGATGGCAATGTCAAGCCTGGCATTTTGTAACGCTTCCAATTCTTGATGCATTTCTTCTGTCACCTCTTCAAGATTTTTTTGCATCAGAGAATCCCTCAGCATTGCAAGGTTAATTTTTAAGATTTTTGGGAGGAGGAAGAAACTGATTCCACTTCCTTTGGATGGTTTGGTTGCTCTAAGAAACGAAAAGAAATATGTAATTTATTTAGCAAGTTTTAGGAAGTTCCTACTCACACCTGTTTATTAAGACAGTACTCAAGGTCAGTTACAGATAAAAGTTTTGAAAACTTGGAAGACAATGCAATCTTTTAAACCTAAGAACAGGTAATGGCAAGAAGTAGCAGCAGCATAGCAGGATAGAAGACAATCGTAAAGAGCAACAATAAATCTAACAGTGACAGCAGCCATCAGCTGTTCTCAGAAATGTCAGCAGAAAAGGGATCATACGGGGAGAACAATCCAATGCAGCCACCAGGTTCCCTTCAATATAGATAGATCTATGGCAGGTCTACAGAGATCCTACGATTATTGATGCATTCTGCATAATACTGAAATGCCTCAAAAAATGAAGCTGAAAATGTGTGATCAGTGTTCTGCATGAAAATGAGATGTGATGTTCCAGTTCTGCGATTAGAACACTAGTTGTGGGGTCTTTCTTAACCTAAAATGTAGCCCCAGGGGGACTGGAGCCACATGCTTGGAAAGAGAATCTTAACTATTCCCTCCACCCATGGTCATTTCACCAATCAGAATCTCCTCTCTCAGGGGGTTTAAACCCTGGTGAGGGAAAAGACAGGAACACGGGATGTTTATTTTGCCATATAGGAGTGGGCCTTAAATTTATTTAATATATTCATATATACTAAATATAAACAATATATTTAATTGTCTTACTATACTTATAACTATATTTAAAAATACAGTGCAGCTTTTAAAATTGAGGTAAAGGCACAAAATAGTTCATATAGTTCATAAAATAGTTCTAATCCATATAGTTCTCCCTTCCCCCCTACCCTCAGGCGAGGTCTACATTTTTTAAATGCACATTTTATTCATATGCAAAGAAAACCAAACCAAGAACTGGTCAAACCAAACATACTTGTCATCTCTCTTATCTTCTGCCTCTGGCGGCACAGCTGGTCTTAAGACACGTCTCCTCAGAGCCTTGATTTCATTCACCAAGGTCCTTTGCAGAAGGGGAAAATCATACTTATCCCGGTACCAACTGGAGATGAGGAAAATCTCTGGAGAAAAAATACCAGCAGCCTGCACCAAATTATCAAGGCAATCATTCCTGACTCGTTGAAGGGTTTCTTCCTCGTTGAATTCTGGGTTCAGTTTTTCACTCTTAATGCTGTCGTCCATTTTGGAGCGCACATAGTAGAAACGCTTCTTCATTTTCTGAAGTGCACGGGAAAGATGGATGTCATAGACAGTGAAGCGATTAGAAGCCACAATGATGAAGAAATCATATTGGCTGTAATTTACCCTTTCTAGGTATTCCTCGGCTTTAAAATCAGGTGTCCCAATTCCTGGAAGGTCCCATATTGTTACATCTGGAAAGGCAGGGAGCTGATAACCCTCTGGCTCTTTTGTTCCTTCTATCACATCAGTTTTGGCTGCCTCCTCTTCAAAATCTGACAGGCCCCGCAGGGCATTGACAAGGGATGATTTACCAGCACCTGTCATTCCTGTGATGGCAAAGTCAAGGGTGGTTTTTCCTGACACAGTCAAATCTGGAAGACTTCCTTCTTCCCTGGCAGTCTTCTCCTCTTCAAGTCCACTGCTCACCACTGGTGTTGAATTGTTCCCACCCATGGCTCTCCTTGATGATTCAGTTGACCTGAACAATAAATTCAAATATTGTGATAGTTAACTCCTGCTTTATAATACTTCTGTCACATTTTACTCTGACAATCTGGATTCAACTGTGTGAGAGAGAACCAATTTACTTAACACTGGGTAGAAATGCAAACTCCCATCAGGTGCTTTAAGACTTTACTATTTTTATTCATAAAATATTTATACTCTGCTTTTCCAAAAGAAACGCATCCAAAGCAGCTTACCAGAAGACAATCTTACCAGAAGATTTTTTGGTTTCTTGTAGCACATTAGAACAAATTAGAGCAACGCAAATCTTTTTAGTTCACCTGAAAATGGGGGAAATAAGTTCTCCCCCCCCCCAGTGTGTATGAACACTAGCAAATGCAGAAACCCTGGGGACAGCTGTCCAGAGAAAGTGCCACCACTGAAAAGACCCTGTCTTTAGTCACGTCTTGCTTCACTTCTAAGGGCAAGGGTACCCAGGCAAGGAATTTTTTTTTAATTGATACTGCTCATTTGGCCTTGAGCAATGTCACACTAGATGCAACAAAAAAACAGTATTTTAAATAATCAACCAGTTACCCCATTTGAGGTCCCTAGAATTTAATCACGTAAGCAAAAAATATGTCTACAGCTAATGTAACTCCTACCTCCACACCTGCCAAGTGTTTCTTAACCTTATATGATGTTGACAGCCCCTCATCACAGAAAATCCCTAATACTGCAAAAGCTTTCTCCTACCCCTCCTCATTGCAAGAAGACCCTTTTACAACACGTAGGAAACTGTTTGCCTCAAGAACCAACTGTGCTGTCTTTGGGACTCCACACAAATCTCAACGTATGGAGGAAGAAAACCATTCCTTCCTATTTTTGCACTAGAATCAAGCAGGCAGGGAATCCTCCGCTATAGCAAGAAAGATTAATAACTATAGAGTCTGAGGAAGAAAACAAAACTGGAAATACCGGATTCTTGTTACTAATTTGATTTCTTTTCACGGAGTCGGGAAAGGCTGTGGATCAGCGAGCCTCCGAGTCAGAAACTCAGCGACTCAGTGCTATCCAGCCTTGGAAGTGAAGAGAGTTCTGCCTTGTGTTATTCGCGGAGTAAGAATGTGCATGTAAAGCCTGTTTTGCCATATCGTTTCATCAGTTGGATAATTAAATATCCTTAAGGAATCTGCAATTTAGCTGAAGATGCCTGTAAGGAAAACCCCACGGCTTGCAGTTCTTTTCGGCTTACGGCTACGGAGAATTGGACACTATAGCTTTTAAGAGGGCGGAAGCCCGACAAAGTTTTTGGGTATTATATGTTTGTGTGGTTCACGTTGTGTTTAACTGTGTAGTTGTAATGCATTTTGTATGTATGTTCCGTAGGTTTTTGTATAGAATAAGTATATAGCGGTGTTAATATATATTGCACGAAATTCAGGAGTGGTTATGTTGCTGTGTTTGTATGTTTGCTTTTTGCTAACCTCCAGGTGGTGGCAGGAGATCTCCTGCTATTACAACTGATCTCCAGCCAATAGAGATCAGTTCACCTGGAGAAAATGGCTGCTTTGGCAATTGGACTCTATGGCATTGAAGTCCTTCCCCTCCCCAAACCCCACCCTCCTTAGGCTCTGCCCCCAAAACCTCCCACCGGTGGTGAAGAGGGACCTGGCAACCCTACGGTCTTTCTTTGTTGCTGTGAAGTTCTAGGCCAGAAACTGGGACGGCAACCTGAGTAAATGAACTGGTTATGAAGGAACAGGCAAAAGCAGTTTCAAAAAAGTTGCAGGATTTTGCTTCTCTGGCCACTCCCTTGTGCCAGAAATAAACAAATTGCCTGACATAAAGAACGTAATATTTTGATAATAATGTATTTACATTATCTTTCAAAACCAGTAAACATTACAAAACACCAGTTTCTGTTAGCAAAAGCCGCAGACTTTTTTTGACTCGGCATCTAGCACAGGTTCCGGTACTCTAGAACCTAAAACCAATCTTCAGTTAAGAGCACTGATTTGACTCATGGTTGGTTTCTGCCTTTTCCAAAGGGAAATTCTCCACTTGCTTCTCTGTTTTAACATTTTTGTTTCTTTGTTTTTATTTCTTCAGATGTGGCATATAAGCTGGGAGAAGAATCTGATTCTCTGAAAATGTACACTTAACACAGCTCCTGTAATGTGTTAATAGATCAACATGGATCCTTGTTTCCGGTCCTCTGTAGATACACAAAGGAGGAGACCAATACAGATAAGGTATCCATCTTGCTGGCCATTTGGCATCTGATAGTCTTCTTGGCCTTGTGGATGGAGTGATACTTTCTGAATTTCAAGCAGGGTTAAAAATAGGGTTGCCAACCTCAAGGTGGTGGCTGGAGATCTCCTGCCGTTACACCTGATCTCCAGCCAGTAGAGATCAGTTCACCTGGAGAAAACGGCTGCTTTGGTAATTGGACTCTAAGGCAGATCTGGACTTAAAAGAAAGGGATATTGCTTGTTTCTTTGTCCTTGTAGCCCTTGCTGAAATCTGCTTTGTGCCCACGAGAGAGAGAGAGAGAGAGAGAGAGAGAGAGAGAGAGAGAGAGAGAGAGAGAGAGAGAGAGCTTAGTATTTGAAAGAGTATCTGTTCTGATATCGAAGCTGCAGCTGCTGAAACAGAGGTGAAGCAGAGGGGGGGGATGAATAGCAAAGAGAGACCAGCTTACCGTTCCTGGTCAAAGTTGGCTTGGAGAGGCTGAAGAACCGTCAGAGCCTGTAATCTCAGAGGGTGGATGGAGGCTGGGTTGGGGTCTGGGCTCTCCTTCTCCCCTTTAAAACTCCTCTGGTCTTTGCTGTGTTTTCTGATAAGGAAGAGCCAAAGTCTGCCGCCAAGCAGCAAAACTGAAAGCAAATTTGTTTGTTCAGAGTTTTAGCTCCCGTCTCTTCTAAGGTCCACACTTCCAGGAAGAAGGTGGAGGGGTTTTACAGTAACAATCCAATTAGGTGACTGCATTTTCAACTGCCTTGTTCTTATGTGGTTTAGTAATCAACCACTTTTCTACCCAAAGGGTGCTTAAAGTAGTTTACAAGTTTAATCCCCCCCATATGTACATCACTTCACATGGAATTCTTAAAGCCCCAGTATCTAGTATAAGCCAGACAGAGCCATATGCAGACAAGAACCTTATTTTTTCTTAGTCCAAAAATTAAAGTCCCTCTGAAACAATAAGTTCCAGAAGGCTGCATAGATGTCCTTTTTAATATAAGAACCACAGAAAAGTGTAGGGCTGCCCACTCCAGTTTGGGAGATTCCTGCAGATTTGAAGGTGGTGCCTGGGGAAGACAAAGTTGGTGGGGGGGGGAGCAGCCCCCCTAGAGTATCCATTATAACCATTCTGAGTCTTCCATTTCTCCTAGACTTTATGGCATACCAGGCCAGGGGTCCTGGTCTGTGGAGTAGATCTGAGGGCAGAGTTGGCACCTCCTAGGGCAGGGGTCCCCAATCTTTCTGAGCCTGTGAGCATATTTGGAATTCAGACATAGGGTGGTGGGCTCTGCCACAAAATGTCCCCAAGAAAGGTGTTGGCATGTGCCATGGTGCTCATGGGCATGATGTTGGGGACCCCTTTTTTTAGTGAAGACATTTGTTTCAGGCTCCCCATTTTCCTGTGGGGGGGGGAGAGCACAGCCACCTTCTCAGGGAAAATTCCTTTGGCAAAGAGAGAGCACTGAAAACATATTATGGGCTGTCTCTGATCAACTTTGGATGACAGGGAGTCAGGGTGAAAGGAGAGGGCACAGGTGGTCAGTAAGGGGGAAATACACTTTTAGGGGAGGCAGATTTTAAACTCTAGGCAAGCAACGAGTGAGAATTTGTCTCTCAGCTGCAGGGATTTCCCCCTCTTACATTGCTTGCCTACAGGCTGGCAGGTATACCTGCATCCTCAAGGTACTCAAAGCCCCATTTAAAAATAGGATGAAATCCAAAAACAGATTGAGCCCAATGCCTGCTCTTATGACGTCTCCAACCGATGCTTACCTTAGTGAGATGGGGAAAAAGCAAATGGATTTCATGAGATATCAATATATGATAACCAAGCAAGTTAATATAACGCCATGAGAAGAAATTAAGAAAGAAAATAATTAAATATGAGATGGAGCAAGTTAAAACCTGTATGGTGAAGTAGATGCAGAATTTTAAGAAAGAGAGCATGATGCAACAATGGGAAAAACTTGGACTATTTCAGTAAAGTTCACAGCTAGTAATAACTTAAGAGAATATTGGTATAAACAGTTTTTTAGATGTATATCACACCAATGGACATTAAAAATGGACAAAACATATGACAGTCGATGCTGGAAATGTAAAGAAATAGATGGGACTTATTTTCATATGTGGTGGACATGTAAAAAAGTGAAGAGATTTTGGATACAAATCCACCAAGAAATTCAAAAACCAACTTCCTTCTAGACCCTGAAACGATGCTGTTGGGAATAATGCCAGAAAAGCTAAATAAAAACCACAGAGACTTGTTCAGATTACAGCTGCGAGAGTAGTTTTGGCATCTTGAAAACAAGAAGAAATTCCAGAACTGGAAAGATGGCAAGATAAAACGGCAGAATATGCTGTGATGGTGAAACTATCTAACCTGGTGAAAGGCAGATCGATGGAAGAATTCCAGAAGAAATGGGTACTTTATTTTGATTACTTAAAATGGAAACTATAATTTAGCAAAGAAGGGTGGAAGAATATCAGCGCTTAACAGAATAGCAACATAAACGCAGTAGATTTAACTGATATATGAAATAGAATAGTTTGGAGTGGTAGAAAGAGATTATAAATAGACTTGGGGCATTAACGCATGGGCAGAATGTTCCTGGTTCGCTCCTCTGTTATCCCACAATATTTTAATCCCACCATGGGGCTTAACGCACGGCCAATTTGTCTCGCTTTTGTGCCTTAATAGTAGCGAATCTCCGTGGTCCACACGCACGACCGTCCAAGTGCTGCGCATCGGACCCACCTTAGTCGCGAATTAAGGCAAAAAAACCCGGGTTAAGCAATCCCTGTTTTCTAGCGATCTTTTCAGTGCTAAACCGCTACTTTTTTTTTAATTTCGCTACATTACTGGAACGCCGGCGTGCGTGTAATCACACGACTAGCCCGCTACTAACCTCCTTTCGTTCAAGGACACGCCCCTTACTGGTCTCCCTCACATAGGCGTAAACTTGGGGGGGGGCTCAAGCCCTCGAGCCCCCCCCCAAACTTGCGAGGGGGGACTGAGCCCCCACCCCAAGGCAAATGGCAGCTGAAGCACAGTCCTGTCCTACCTTCCTTTTGTATAGGCTGACCCGTTTTTTGTCACATTTCCTGGCCGTCCCGTCTTTTTAATTAAAATGCCCATTTTGTCCTGTTTTGAATAAGCCCAGCCAGTTGTGTTGCCTCGCCCTCACAACACAGCTTTATTTACACTCGGAAGGAAAAGGCACAACTTTCCAGCTTTGGGTGGAAGCAAAACATGGTCCGTCAATCTGATCAACGCGTTCCCATCCGCTGTGCTGTTGCGAGCCTCTGAAGTGGCACGCTGAAAAATGTACAAGGCTTTCCTTCCCCTCTCCTCTGGGCTGGCCACGAAGCAAAGAGGTGAAGTCGGGATGCACTAAAATGAATGACAGGCTAGCCGATTAGAAACAATGGGAGAGGATGCATAGCCTATTGAAGGAGCCTGGATTGCCAATTGCCTTGCATGAGCTCCATTGAAATACATTACAGCACAAACAGAGTTGCAAAGAAAATGTGGAATGGATTTTCCAGTAAGATCTCTAAACCCAGAGCTCTGGAACTGGAATGACAGCCCATGGGACTAGCACAATCCATCCTGTCATCCACACCAGCTTCTACTAGTGAGTTCGTTTGCAAAGCCTGTAAACTTCTGAGGTATGCTAGCTTCACCAGATTGCCGGTTTTCTAACATCTCAGCAAAAAAATACCCACATCTTTTTTTCAGTAGCACCAACGCACCTCCCTCACTCTAGTATGCATTCCACTGCCCCACTCCAAAAAGCCATTTTATGCCTGAGAAGATCAATGCTTAACTGGTTGAGACGATGATATACCGGAACGCTGGTGTTCCAAGAAAAAAAGGGGGAGAATCGCCCTTTGATTGGATAACCCCTCAGCCAATCCTTGGGCAATGTCACTCCCCTGCTATCCCGCACTGCGAACTATCCCACATTATATGGTTGGTTCAAACGCACGGGGAGCCTCCAGCAGCTACTTGTTTCAGACTTAATGTGGGATAGGCTGGCGTCATGCGTTTGATTATCCAGACTTAAATATTGTGGGATTAAAATATTGTGGGATAACAGAGGAGCGAACCAGGAACATTCTGCCCATGCGTTAATGCCCAATATTTAAGTCTGGATAATCAAACGCATGACGCCAGCCTATCCCACATTAAGTCTGAAACAAGTAGCTGCTGGAGGCTCCCCGTGCGTTTGAACCAACCATATAATGTGGGATAGTTCACAATGCGGGATAGCAGGGGAGTGACATCGCCCAAGGATTGGCTGAGGACTTATCCAATCAAAGGGCGATTCTCCCCCTTTTTTTTTTCTTGGAACACCAGCGTTCCGGTATACCATCGTCTCAACCTGTCAATTAAAAAAAGGCGGGACGGGAGACCGGAAGCAGCAATTGCTCGCACAGGAAAGGGGGCGGGACGGGGGACGGGAAGCGGCACTTGCTCGCGCAGGGAAGGGGGCGGGACGGAGGAGACCGGTAAAGGGCATTAGTAGCGAGCTAGCCGAGTAATTACACGCACGTCGGCGTTCCGGTAATCTAGCGGAATAAAAAAAAAGTAGCGGTTTAGCACTGAAAAGATCGCTAGAAAACAGGGGGCGAAAACGCACGGTCGCTTTATCCTCCTTTAATCCCTGTTTCAGCCAGGATTCAGCCTGGATCAAACGCATGCGTTTCGCTTAATGTGCGTTTGATCCTGGCTAAAACAGGAATTAAAGGAGGATAAAGTGACCATGCGTTTTCGCCCAGGGATTGATTAACCCGGGTTTTTTTGCCTTAATTCGCGACTAAGGTGGGTCCGATGCGCAGCCCTTGGACGGTCGTGCGTGTGGACCACGGAGATTCGCTACTATTAAGGCACAAAAGCGAGACAAATTGGCCGTGCGTTAAGCCCCAGGGATTGCTTAACCCGGTTTTTTTTGCCTTAATTCGCGACTAAGGTGGGTCCGATGCGCAGCACTTGGACGGTCGTGCGTGTGGACCACAGAGATTCGCTACTATTAAGGCACAAAAGCGAGACAAATTGGCCGTGCGTTAAGCTCCTAAAAGAAATGGTAGAAATGGATAATAGTGTTTCTATAAAGCTTAAGATATAAATTGTTACATATAACGTATTGAAAGATAGCATGGTTAAGGCAGTGGAAATAATGACAAAGAGTTAGAAAAGAATAACAGTTATATAAACTTTTAGTAAGATAAGAAGAGATAAGCTCAAAACGAATCCCCTGAAAGATTATCTATACTGTATATATGGGAATGAATGAATTTGTTATGTGTGTTTTATTTTTTGAAATTTTTAATAAAATGTTTTGTTTTTGTTTTTAAAAAAGGCCAGCTTGTATTTTAAAATAAATGTGCGTGGTATGTGATGACAGGAAGCAAGTGGTTTTGGAGAAGAGTTTTATGGATACCATGGACCGCCAAAAAGACAAATTAGTGGGTTCTAGATCAAATCAAGCCTGAACGGTCCCTAGAAGCTCGAATGATTAAACTGAGGCTATTGTATTTTGGTCACATTATGAGAAGACAAGAGTCACTGGAAAAGACAATCATGCTAGGAAAAGTTGAAGACAGAAGGAAAAGAGAAAGACACAACATGAGATGGATTGACTCTGTAAAGGAAGCCACGGCTCTCAATTTGCAAGACCTGAACAAGGTTGTTAAGGATAGGACATTCTGGAGGACATTGATTCACAGGGTTGCCATGAGTCTGAAGTGACTTGACAGTACTTAACACACAGGCATGTGATGATAATTTGGTCCTGAAACAGAAATCAAAGAGTTGTCAGGAAGGGCTCGGCACTCAGAGCGGGATGTTAAGAGGTGCTGTGTGATGGGGAGGTGGGGAGAGGTGAAGTGTCCCCAAAGCAAGAGGCCACTTGGAGATGATACACCAGCTGTGATGCCTCTGTGGCTGCTGAACCAGATTATTTTTGCAAGAGGCAGCTGAGCTAAACTCTTAAGTGCTGCTTATTCTTCCCCACCAGGAGTGCTGCTCTGTTTACCCCCCTCCTGGCTCCTGCTGCTCAAGCAGCTGATTTACAAGAAAGAGAACCTGAAACCGAACAGTTGAGCTTTCGTTTTCCAGTCAATCTGCCTGCTGGACAAGCAGATGCTGTGAAAGGTGTGTTATGTCTGTCCGCCAGAGAGATCGGAAAGTTCAGGTTCTGGATTCAGCACAGACTGGGCTGCCAACCTCCAGCTGAGACCGGGAGATCTCCCAGGATTACAACTAATCTCCAGATGACAGAGATCAGTTCCCCTGGAGGAAATGGCAGCTTAGGAGAGTAGACTCTGTGCCATTATACCCTGGTGACATCTCCAACCCCTGCCCTCCCCGAGCCTTCACCCCCAAATTGCCAGGAATTCCCAACCTGGAGATCGCAATCTTAGCACTGAGCTGCAGAAGCAGCCAGAATCCAGTATGGTGTAGTGGTTAAGAGTGGTGGTTTGGAGCAGTGGACTCTGATCTGGAGAACTGGGTTTGATTCCCCACTCCTCCACATGAGCAGTGGAGGCTAATCTGGTGAACTGGATTTGTTTCCCACTCCTATACAAGGCCAGCTGGGTGACTTTGGGCAAGTTACAGCTCTGTTAGAGCTCTCACAGCCCCACCTACCTCACAGAGTGTCTGTTGTGGGTAGGGGAAGGGAAGGTGATTGTAAGCTGGTTTGAGTCTCCCTTAAGTGGTAGAGAAAGTCAGCATATAAAAACCAACTCTTCTTCTTCAATTGTAGTTTACCTACCTCAACTCCCAAACCTGGTCAGAGTTTCAAACCATCCACCCCCATGGCTGGGAGCAGGAGTGGAATGGGAAGCAAGAATGGCCCTGGAGCAAGTCCAGTTGAGGGACCCCATGAGATGCTACACATCAGCTCTTTGGGGTTTCTCAGCTCAGTGGGGCCACCAGTGGGGAAAAGCTCACCCGTTGTCTTCTCCCCCCAAACTGGCAGCAGTGAAGGTGACAATGGGTGAGCCAACACTAAATGTCATTGTTGATGAAGAGTCTGAGCCACTGAGGCATTGGCGCAGTGGCTGGGGCTAGCCTCTGCTTACTTCTGGCCACCAGCTGACCACTAGGGCAGTGGCCTGCCAGGAAATGTCCAGTCCGCTCCTGCAGGGCGTTATTTTATCCAGGCTTTGAATCCTCCCCTCTTCCAGCCAGCTCCATAAGTTTTCCCAGTACAGTTTTCCTTCACGCATCTCTCTGAAGAAGTGAGCTGAGACTGACAAAAGTTCATACTGAGATAAATGTTGTCCGTGTTGAAGGTGCCGCCGGACTTCTGTTTCCATTTACCTTAACTAAATCCTTCTCCCTGAAAATCACCTGCCTCTTTACTCTTTCTCCTTGCTCCAGCTAGTCCAACAGCTGGTTTACAAGGAAGCCGGGCCCAGGTAGAGTTACTTCGCTTTTGCTTTCCTGTCAGACGCTTGCATGACAAGAAAAGGCTGTGAATAAGTGTATGCCCCTCCGGCCTGACTGGCAAGGGCCTTATTCATCACAGAACTGTAGAAACAGCCTGAATAATGAACTGGATTGTACATATCTCAGGACCCAAACATACCTCAGAGTCACGACTCAAACTAACCATCCCAAATCATCCACCACTAGGGCTGGCAACCTCCAGACGGGGCCTGGAGATGTCCTGGACTTATAAATAATCTCCAGATGGCAGAGATCAAGTCCCCTGGAGAAAATAACTCATCTGGAGGATGAATTTTATGGCAATTATACCCCACTGAAGTCCCACTCCTTCCCAAAAATCTGCCGTCCCAATGCCCCACCCCCAAATCTCCAGGAATTTCCCAGCTTGAAGGTGGCAACCCTGTTCACCACCACCATTGTCTGTGGCCCAAATTCTGGATTTCTAAAACAAGTAATGCCCCTATGAAACTGGGTCTTTCTACCCCTAAAATATACTTTGGCGTTGCTTTCTTTGTAAAACAAAAAAGGAGCCATGACTCGTATAGAAGGTTGTGCTGATTTCCACCAGTTACCCCTTCAGAATTTGGGAGAGCCCTGAAAAAAGCTGCCGGTATTCAGTACCGGTAAGGACAGTCACAAAAACGTTGACCTCTCAACCCAGAAACCTTTTCAGTATACTAGGTTTCAATATACTAGGCTGTATATTTTACAGCTAAAAGAATCAAAACCAAAACCGATGTCATGAAAACATGGTCGTCTGTGGTGGAAACACAGCAGGGACTAGGAGGTGGATCAGGGAAGAGAGCCTAAGAGGGCGCAGTCTGGGTGGGATTAATGGGCTAGAGAGAGAGCCAACTTTCCGTCTTGATTACATGCAATTTAGCAACGTTTTTCTGGGACTTCTATTCCATGGCCAGGTGGATAAGTGTACATTGGGGGGGGGGAGAACCAGATGTGAAGCACCAGTAGTGAACATCCCTGTGGATACTGTGAACTGCCAAAAAGACAAATCTGTGGGTTCTAGATCAAATCAAGCCTGAACTGTCCCTAGAAACTAAAATGGGTAAACTGAGGCTATCATGAGTTGGTCACATTATGAGAAGACAAGAGTCATTGGAAAAGAAAATAATTTTAGGAAAAGCTAAAGGCAGCAGGAAAAGAGGAAGACCCAACATGAGATAGATTGACTGTATAAAGGAAGCCACAGTTTGCAAGGCCTGAGTAAGGCTGTTAAGGATAGGACGTTTGGAAGGACATTGATTCATAGGGTCACCATGAGTTGGAAACGACTTGACAGCATTTAACACACATTCACATGCCTCAAGATCCATACTAAGCACTGTGGTGGAAAGTGCCGTCAAGTCAAAGCTGACTTATGGCGACCCTATAGGGTTTTCAAGGCAAGAGACGTTCGGAGGTGGTTGGCCATTGCCTGCCTCCGCGTGGCTTGAGAGAGCTCTGAAAGAATTGTGACTGGCCCAAGGTCACCCAGCAGGCTTCCTGTGGAGGAGTGGGGAAGCGAACCCAGTTCTCCAGATTAGAGTCCGCCGCTCTTAACCACTACACCACATTGGTTGTACGCATTGCACCATCCCAAATCAGTCACATACCCAATGAATGGAGACTGTCCCTTCTAATTGTGCAGCACAAGACTCTTCACTGAGTGACTGAGGGTAAGCTACAGCAACCATTGTTATGGCTGGCTCTGTTTCCTGTCGCAGGCATTTTGTGGCAGTGTCACACCCTTCCAGGGTGCCCCTTCGCCGCTTGGGGTCTGGGGGCCCAGCGTCACTGGCCTCAGAACAGGAGGGCCTGTTGAGCAGCGCAGGGCCCTCCTGCTAGCTTTCAGGAGCAGCCTTCATCCTCATCTGCCCTGCAGCCCTCCCCTCAGCCTCTGCCGGACCTCTCTTATGTAGCCTCTCACTCCTCCCTTTCGCCCCCTTTTCCCCTCCTCTTCCAAGGCTTCAAAAGGCCCGCACGGTTCTGTCAAGAATACAAGGCTGTCAGATTAGTTTGACAGGTGCAGGTTAGATCAGATGGATCTAGTAATGAGCAGAATAAGATATGTGAATGTGGTTGAAGCTGTGAACAAAAACATGGCATATATTGTAAAGTGTGCCAGTGCTAGTAATGTGGCAGATCTGTTTACAATAATCGTGGATTGTAACAAATTTGTGAAACTAACCAAACTAATCTAAAATCCTTGAGAAGGAGTGTCAAGAAGGCTGTCAGATTAGTTTGACAGGTGCAGGTTAGATCAGATGGATCTAGTAATGATGCAATCAGCCTGGAAAGTCCCTGGAGAGCTAGAGGGAGCTGGCCTAATCCAGTTATGGCCAGGTGGCTGATGCAATACAGGAGCAATGTCAGAATGACTAAGCATCTACTGTGATTGGTGGCTGCGACCACCAGGTGTATATAATGGAGTGAAACTGAAGCTCTGTGTGGGATGCTATGAGCGGAGAGTGTGTAAGAAGTATCTGTATTATATCTTTGCACTGTGAAATAAACTACCCTTTTCTAAGTAGCAGAGAACTTTCTGATGGTGTTATCCTGGACAGACTGCCAATCCGCTGGCTTTCGCGTCAGGTTCTCAGGTGTTCCCTTGCCCTGCCGCTCCTTCCCAGCCCTCCAGCTGTCTCGGGCCCCTGCCTCCTCTTCCCCAGCTGCTCCACTGTTGAGTGGGGCTCTGGGGATGCTGGCTCGCTGACCAGCCAGCCGGCGCTAGGGCCAGTGGGGCAAAAGTCGCCTCCCTTTAAACAGCCCAACTAGCTCCCGGGCCCTTCTTTGTTCTTGCTGCATGGCCGCGTTGGCAGCAGTGTGGCCTCCTTCTCCCCCTCGCCTTCAGTGACGGCCATCTCCCGGGGCTGGATAAGTGTCCCGTGTCGGGTTCTTCCCTCCTCTCCAGGCCCGGAGGGAGGTGCAGGGGCGTGGAGGCAGAGTCGGGCTGAGAGTCGGGAGGCTCGACCTCGCGACAGGCAGCCGTTTTGTGGCTGTACCCACCACACGGTGTCAGAATCCCAAAGGTGCCTGCAGGCTCAAAAAAGGATGGGGACCCCTGCCCTAATGACTTCTGCACAAGTGTAGCGTGCCTGTATCACCCACTGGCAATATGCCAGTGACTAAAAAACTGGGGGCTTTGCACACTAAAGGGAGCGCTGGGCACCCTCGATCATATAGCCCCCTTTACCAGTTGCCTTTACCAGTTGCCCTGGTATCCTGCATAGTGTACAAAGTGGAGGGCCAAAATACACATACAATGTTTATTTATTTATTTACACATCTTTGCCCCACTTTTCGTCACACTGGGGAAATGAACCCAGCGAACGCCTCATGAATTGCTGCATGTCAGGCTGCAATGGAAGCCCAGGTGTTGCTGGGGTTTTTTAATGGAGATGTTTACATAGAGAGGACCCTTCTTTTCACTGTGTGCAGCCTTTCCGCCCATCATTTCCCTATCTTTGTGGCCAGGGGGGTGGCTTTCTTTTTTTTTATATAATAATTTTTTTCCATACAATCATTATACATTTCATTACACATTGTAAAAAGTCTAATTCTTTGACTTCCCCTCCCCCCTCCTCTGATCCTTTAATTAACATTTTTTTTCTCTTTGTATTGTTTTTCTAATTCAATTATAACAAAACCGTCAATACCCAATACATCAGTTCTGAATTAGATCAAAATACATTTGTTAATATCACATTTAAGTTCATCTCTACAATAATTAGGGGGGTGGCTTTCTTGATTATATATAAAGACGGTCCTGTTTGCTTGCTATTCAGTTCTCTAGCATTATGTGTGCCCATGTCTTCTCTGTGATTAAAATGTGGAATTTGTTGCCAGAGGATATAGACAGCTTTAAAAAGAGATTAGATAGGTTCATAGAGGGCAGGTCTACCAGTGGCTACTAGCCATGGTAACTAAGTGGAACCTCCATGCTCAGAGACAGTAAACCTCTGCATAATTATGCCAGGAGGCAACATCAGGGGAAGGCCTCGGCCTCTATGCTCTGTTGTTGGACCTCCAGAGAAACTGGTTGGCCACTGTATGAAACAATATGCTTGACTAGACGGACCAATGGTCTGATCCAGTAGGGCTCTTATTATGTTCTCATGTTCTTACCCTATCCTATGCAATACAAGCAGCACGTCAGACTGAGAAGGAAGAGGTAGACGTTACCTCTCCTCCCCACACCCCAGCTGGACAGTACACCTTCAAGAGAGCCAGCGTGATGTAGTGGTTAAGAGCGGTAGTTTGGAGCGCTGGACTCTGAAATGGAGAACTGGGTTTGATTCCCCACTCCTCCAACATGAGTGGCGGAGGCTAATCTGGTGAACTTGATTTGTTTCCCACTCCTACACATGAAGCCAGCTGGGTGACCTTGAGCAAGTTACAGCTCTGTTAGAGCTACCTTAGCCCCACCTACCTCCCAGGGTATCTGTTGTGGGGAGGGGAGGGGAAGGTGATTGTAAGCCGGTTTGAGTCTCCCTTAAGAGGTAGAGAAAGTCAGCATATAAAAACCAACTCTTCTTCTTCAAAGAATAGGCAGACTGCACAGCTACAGGCACAATTGCTTTCCCCTGAGCAAAACATACCATCAGAGAGAGAGAGAGAGAGAGAGAGAGAGAGAGAGAGAGAGAGAGAGAGAGAGAGATGGGCATAATCATGTGAGTAATCCATGATTAGAAAGGATCTAGGATTTCTTGTCTTTAATTTTGTTAAAAAGCAGTTATGGGTGGGTGCCATTGTTGGACTAGGGCTGCAGTTCTGGAGTACAAGAAGAGTAACCTTGGTGGCATCTACAAGATGACAATTTTCAATGTTCCTTCCATTGCCACTGCAAATGCAGGCCTATTCGCTGGGGCAACAGAGCATCCACACAGCAGATTTTGCTGTATTTTCCTTGCCCTGGGCCACCAGAGACAAAATTCCCCTCCACATACCCCACCAGAGGGCTGTAATTGACATATTGCAGAGTGCCTTTCTGCAGTTGAAAAAAGCGACTAATTTTAAGGGGTACTTAAGGAACCAGTTTATAACAATCCACAATATTGTGTTGTGAGAATCCGCTTATAATACCATTTTTTAATGGGTCTAGGGAAGATACTTGCTGGGGGTAAAGGGAATATGACTGGGGAAGGCACTGGCAAACCACCCCGCAAACAAAGTCTGCCTAGTAAACATCGGGATGTGACATCACCCTATGGGTCAGGAATGACCTGGTGCTTGCACAGGGGACCTTTACCTTTACTTTAGGGAAGATACAGGAAATCACAGGCCAGATCAACTAATGTCTGCTCCAGGTGAATTAATGGAAACACTTGTCAAACATGTCCCTGGGGTCCTTCAGAGAATTCTTACCCCTCTCCTTTTCCCAAAACCCCAGGAATTAATTTGTGAGATGAGATTACATAGGTATCAAAGTACTTCAGCTTTACCACTGGACCTGAATCTACCACCAAAACAAAAACTCTCTCCACCTAGAAGTTTACAAAAAAAGAGGTTTCATATAGTCTGCTGGTGGGGCGGGGGAGGAAGATCTTGCTCTCTTTTTGCCAGTAAGTCAGCAACTGTCAGGAGCAGGCCATGAGTATGGTATGCGGTAGTGCGATTGTGCTGCTTCCAGGTGCTGTTGTGCTATTCTGACCAAGGCCAGTCTATGCCCCATGTTTAGTCTTCATAGATTCCCATACTGTGGGAATCGCCAAGTACTCCTTCCTGCCTCTGGGAGGGAGATTACCTGGGTTACCAGTTATCTCCTTTTGCTCTTCCATATATGCTATGTACTTTGCCTTTGCCCCTTACTAGTGTCCTTTTGAATATGGCTTCTGAAACCTGTCAATTCTAACCAATAAAACTGCTTTCGTGGATTTGCCGTCTACTGAAATCTGTTTATGGGTTTGCCGCAGGCCTAGAGCTTACATTAGGTATTATCCTTACTTGCTGACCTTGGCTGGAGTCCTGGAGGGTTCGCCTAGACACTCGTCTCCTCAGTTTGGGGCGCAGGATGAGCTCCCTGAGGACCCCAAACTTCTGCGTGCTGTCTTGGAGGAGGCGCAGCGGATTTATGCGGAGTCCACCTGGCTGGTTGGGCTGGTGATTGATCAGTGGCGTCGCCTGGCAGCGGCGACCCCCTGGAGGACTCAGGACGCTGATCTACGGGCCCACAACAACCTTTTGGGACTAGATACTTTGCTGGAGGAGGCCCGGTTGGTGCAAGAGGACTTTGCTCTCCTAACTCGGTTATTGGCTGAGCTTGCACTCCGCGGGGCGCAACAGGAGTCAGTGGCCTCAATCCAGGGACCCGAATTCTGTTTCCCAATGGTGGGAGCTCAGGGGGGTGATGTTCCACAAACTGTTCCGGATCCTGCCCTATGCAGCCGGGAAGCACAGGACACTGCTGCCAGGACAGTCCTGGTTCTTGTGGATTTCACGCCAACCACGGCGACGGCGGCCGACGGCAAAAAGATACTAATTCCTGAATTCGGTCCTGCCTCTGCGGACCTGGCTCAACAGGTCCAACCGCTGTTGGGCCAGCACAAGGTAATCCAAATAGCGGCCTAACCAATTGTGATGGCTGCCGCCTCTGCCAAACTCGAGGCGGACCGAGCGCTCGCTGACTGGAGGTGAGCAGAGGAGCAACTGTTGGCAGATGCGGCCGCCACTCGGGTGTGGGCGATGGCAGGAACTGGAGCGCGGTCGAACGTTAGCGGGGGACTGGACTGGTCTTTCCCCTCGTTTACTTGGGCTCCCCGGAACCTGGCCTGCCCTGGGAAATGGCATGCAGGTAACGGCTCACCTTTGCTCCTGATGTACAAGAATATTTGGATGAGGAGGACTTGTATGCAGAGGAGGGCGACTGGAATACGAACTGCCGAGTCAGCCAAGCCCGACGGACTGGGGGGGCTGAGGAGGAGATCCACGCCTTGAGGTTTCAAAACCGAGAACTGTTGGATCGTATGGCCCGTATGCAGGACCAAATGAAAATGTTTATGTGTGAGTACGGTCGTCTACAATGAGCTCAAGTGGCGCCTGCGCAGGCACTGGTTCCAGGCCAATAAACCCCCCAGCCAGCTGCCTCCGATGCAGCCAGCTCCAGGGCAACCTCCAGCACAACCGCCTCTGGGGCAGCCGGCCCCGGCGCAACCACCTCCAGGGCAGCCGGCCCCTGGGCAACCACCGGCACCACCCCCTGTGGTCCTGATCATGCAGTGGAAGCAACCCCATTTGTGAGTGACATTTAATGGCTCCGCGGACGCGTTGCCCTGTTTTCTACACCAAGTGGACAGTTACATGAGAGAACAGGGGCATACCTTTCCCACGGAAGACAGACAAGTAAGGTTCGTTTCCTCACTTTTGGCTGGAAAGGCTGCAGAATGGATGGTCCTCCAGTTTGATACCTGGGCCCACTCCATACGGTCGCTTAATGAATTCATGCGAGCGTTAAGGAGACGTTTCGAGGATCTGTTTCAAGGGGAGAAGGCCAAAGTGGCCCTCCTATAACTCCGTCAAGGATCCTCCTCAGTCCGAGAGTTTGCGGATGAGTTCCAAAGACTCGCTAATAAAATAGTGGATTGGACTGAAGCTACCTGGGTGCATTACTTCAGAGCAGCGGTGCATCCTGAGATTCTAAACTGGGCATACATGCAGCGAGACCCAGCCACCTTGGAAGAGTGGGTTTTGCTGGCGGAGGAAGTGGAAAGCCACCACCAGTTTATTTCCTTTGCCCGATGACAGGCCAGGGGGGGAAGCCAAAGAAACCCTCCCAAACCTGCCGCTCCTCAGGCCCCGCGGAGGCCAGCTCTACCTCCGCAAGACCGAGTGTTGGGGTTTCAAAGGGGAGCCTGTCTCATTTGTGGTGCCATGGGTCACTTCGCTGCCACTTGTCCGTCACGTTCGGGACTGCCGAGTCCCACTCCCCAGCCAGAGGGGACTCTCGTGGGAGAGGACGTACTTGGGGAAGGGGCACCACAGCTGAGTGGAGCATCGCTCCAAGACGAAAAGCGCCTCCAGCTCTGCACGTCGGAGAAGTGACAATGGACCTTTTGCCAGCGGACCCGTCAGGGTCCCGGATTACAATTACTACTCCTGGGGAGGGTAGCTCTGCTTCTTCAGAGGAGGGTGACCACTGGAACTCCCCAGCCCTTAACTTGGAGTCTCCCCTCGCACAGCCAAAAAACAGACTGGGTCTGCGGTAGAAGGAGCGATACCGCAGATCTCCGCAGGTGTTCCTGTGAAACCCGAGGCTCCTTTCATGGTGAGTGAAGTAGAAGAGACTGTGTATGTAGATGTGATATTACAACATTATAGAAAAGGTCCTCAATTACAAGTTAAAGCCTTAATAGACTCCGGATGTGCCAGCTCATTAATTAACAAAACCACCTTTAGGGCACTCCAAGTGAAGTCAGTCCCTTTGCCGGCACCTGTTCAATTTGCTCAAATGGATGGCAGTGATTTCAGGGGGGCCAGTTGACCATCGCACTGATGGAGTGGCAATGGGAATTGGCCACCATTGGGAACAAATTAACCTTACTATTGTGCCCAATGTTCGATATGCTGTGGTGTTAGGCGCAAATTGGCTCAAAGGACACAGTCCCACCATAGACTGGGAAGCTGAGACTTTAACGTTTAATAGCCCACTGTGTGAGTTACACCAATATGAAGTGGCCATTAAAACCATAATCAAACCAACTCCTGCTCTGGCCTCAGACACCTCCAGTCCGATCCAAGTGCCACCCGAATATCAGGACTTTACAGATGTGTTTGATGTGCAGGATTGTGATGTGTTACCCTTCCCCCCACCGCCAGACGGACTGTACTATTGAAGTGGTGGGGGATGGAAAACTGCCAAAAAGTAAGATCTATCCAATGAGTTCTACGGAACGGACGGTGCTCTGTGAATTCTTAGACAAGAACTTGGCTCGCAGTTTCATACGACCCTCCACTGCGCCCTATTCGGCACTGGCTTTCTTCATGTGTAAAAAACAGGGGATTTGCATTTGTGTATTGACTTTCGAAAACTCAATGCTGTTACTCAAACAAATGCTTATCCCATCCCCCTTATTTCTGATCTCTTGGGACAATGAAGGAGGGACACATTTTCACCAAACTGGACTTAGTCTAGGCTTATTACAAAGTCAGAATCCAGGAGGGAGATGAATCTCTGACAGCCTTTTCCAGTTGCTTTGGGATGTTCGAATTTATGGTGATGCCTTTTGGATTAAAAGGGGCCCCGGGGGTCTTCATGCAATTCATTAATGAGATCCTCCATGATCTACCGTTCAAAGGAGTGGTAGTTTATTTAGATGATATTCTCATTTACTCTAAAACCATGGATGAGCATGTTGCCTTGGTTCGAGAGGTGGTACAATGTCTCAGAGACAATCAGCTGTATGCTAAAGTGTCTAAATGCGAGTTCCATAAAAAGGAATTGACTTTCCTAGGATATATTATCTCACACCAGGGACTGACTATGGATCCTGAAAAGGTGCAAGAGGTGCTCGGTTGGGAACCACCCTCTACTCGTAAACAGATCCAAAGATTTCTCGGGTTCGCAAATTTTTACAGGGCATTCCTCTCACATTTCGCTCAGATTGTGTTACCCATCACGAACCTCCTTAAGACTAAGGGAAAGGCAGACTTCCGGTAGACATGGCCGGACTGAGTGCCATGTTTCCTGGACTCTCCCTGGGAAATCCAAGAAGTGTTCAATTTGGGGAGCTGGCAAGCACCCCAACCGGGTCCTAGCAAGTGGATCGGGAAGCAGGAAATTCCCTGCAGCCTATAGAGTGGTTTGATCTCCTAAACTCTCCGAGGGAGCTTTATTAAGTCCCCCGGAGGTTTAGATGCTGGTCCCGCCTGGCAAGAAGGGGAAAGAAATCGCCAGGAACACTACTTTGGCAGAAGACTCAGTCCTCCCTTATCAATTACCATCTAAGTCATATCATCATTACCAAGACTTCACCTCCTGAAATCTGATTGAGTCATTAGCATTCTTTCACTTTTACTGGCATTAATCTAAACAACCGAGGGTGGATAAAAACTCACCTGGAATCCCTATCCCTCCCTTAAGCAAACAAGGCGCTTTTGGCTTAAAGATTCCATCAGATAACGCGGCAGGAACCTTATCTACCTAATCGGCACATAGACTAAACAAAACGAATTACTGGATTGACATGGGACTTACCAATTAGACACGGTATTTCTGGAAGAGGAGGGAAAGGCTGAACTCCCTCCTCTACAATCGGGATGCCTTTTCCGATTTAAGAGAGTCCTCCAGCCACGTATTATTGGAATGGAGACTGCTTGGAATCGGAAGACCTCGCTAATCCCTCTCTACTGCTCGAGTTGAAATCGTGGCAGGAAGAAGGTCACAGGAAGAAGGTCACAGGAAGAAGGTCATAGGACCGGAAACGCCCCCTCGTGTTACAACATAATCCTTCCTACAGGTACTAACCATCAAAATGAGGCGATAGACGGTCCGCGCTGAAGTGACTTCCTGTTTATTTCCTGTTTCTGCCGACTTAGAGTGGCCACTTCAACTCGCTGGTTTTTTAACTTTTAAAAATTGATTTTTAAGCCTTACAATTACATTTCCGTGGCAAAAATATATGCATTCAGATCAGCAAATTGAACTCTACAAGATCCACCTATCGGATTCCTGCCAAAAAGTTATCAAATTTTGAAGCTTGATGTAAATGTCTGGATCCCGTCCACGTTCAGGCTCTTTACATAGCCCTGCATTTCAAAAACTGAGAGACTTAACCATGGAAAAAAAGGTGCAAGACATGCTGGCCAAGCAATCTGAAGCTTTTACTAAACAATATGAACAGATGTCTAACCAAATGGCACAGCTACCATCAGTGATGACTACCCTTAGCCAATCTACTCAAGCTATAAATCAAAAATTGGATACTGTTACAGATGATATGAAAGATGTCAAGACTCAAATGTCAACAATGAAAGCAGATATGAAGACAATGGATTCATCAGTCAAAAAGATGATGGAAGAGCAAAAAGAAGTTAAGAAAAAGTTAGAAGGTCAAGAAAAACAAATTGATGTGATACATACTCATGAAGATGCATTCAAAGACCAACTTGCAATGAGGGACCTGAAAGTTAGAGAAGCTAACCTTGGTAAGGGTAGTCTGGAGAGCTGTTGTAATTCCAGTAGCTCTCCAGGCTTCAACTGGAGGTTGGCAACCCTCATCCTATTCCTAAACCACTGCCTGTCTGCTATGGTTAAATGGCTAAGGGTTAACAAATTGAAACTAAATCATGACATGGCAGAAGCAATGCTAGTTAGGATCGTGGAGATCTAGAAGGACATTGTGCTTGCCTCTTCTGATGGGGTTCAACTGACTCTTGTTGACCCAGTTAAAAGTCATGGGGATATACTGGATCCAACATCTGCTGGAGAAGAACAGAATCGATATGATATGGGCAAGAAAAACAATTTTTACCCAATTACATAAAATACATATAATTCCAAGAACTTTTTCTGATCATAATCCAGTTGTTTTTGAATGGAACAGACAAGCATTTAGATGGAGACTAAATGATAAATGATAAACTAAATGATAAACTAAATGATAAACAGACAAGCATTTAGATGGAGACTAAATGATAAACTTCTGAAAGATGAGGGGTTGCAGAAGGAATTAAATACTCTTATTAAAGATTTTTTTTGAAATTAATTTGAATGGGACGCTTTTAAGGCTGTATTAAGAGGATTTATGATACAGAAGCATATAGCATGGAAAAGAACACAACTACAATCGACCAATAATTCTAACTTTACAAAAGTTAGAACAACAACTTATCAGGAAATACAAGAAGATAAAAGGAAAGACATTTTGATGCAAATATCTGCCTGCAAGCACCAATTGAACATGGTGGTTTCAGAAGAAATGAATAAAAATTTGAAAATGGCTCCCTCTGGAACCATTTAGTGCGATTGTGCTGCTTCCAGGTGCTGTTGTGCTATTCTGTCCAAGGCCAGTCTATGCGCCATGTTTAGTCTTCATAGATTCCCATACTGTGGGAATCGCCAAGTACTCCTTCCTGCCTCTGGGAGGGGGGTTGCCTGGGTTACCAGTAATCTCCTTTTGCTCTTCCATATATGCTATGTACCTTGCCTTTGCCCCTTACTAGTGTCCTTTTGAATATGGCTTCTGAAACCTGTCGATTCTAACCAATAAAACTGCTTTCGTGGATTTGCCGTCTACTGAAATCTGTTTATGGGTTTGCTGCAGGCCTAGAGCTTACAGCAACAGCCAAAGTCCATCTAGGATAAGTTTTTCTTCCTCTTCCTGCAGGTACATGTATGAAGATAGAGACCTTGTCTTGGTACTGGTAGATTGAATAGCTCTGGATTAGGCCAGTGAGAACGCAAACCAAATAGATTAAAAAGCTTTATTGATAGAAAAGTTCAAAACAGAAATTAAAATACCAGTTACATAGTCAATAGGCAAGTGGCAATAATAAAACAATAAATCTAGCTGGCTACATAATACTTACAAAGCTGTTGCATGATAAGCAGGATCTTAAAAGCTAAAGACGTTCATCAAAGCAACAGAGTGGCATGCTGAAATCAAGGTATAGAGGAAGCTTAGCTACTGTAAGGCATAATCCAACATGGAAAAGTGAACCCAGGTCAGATGACCCCCCAACTCCCAATCAAGATGGATTTTTGGGAGAAGTCTCTAAATGATGCAGACTGGTCTGAACCAGAATAAGGTTCTCAGAGTAAAAGAGTGATCTCACCCGGTCCATCTTCACACAGATGTTCTCACTCAGATTACTATATTATAGGGAGAGGAAATCCATCTAGAGTCCTGAGAAGCCACTCTGCCTCATTCCAGTTTTTAATCACCCACTTCCCTAAAAGACCTACATACAATTCTTGGCTGAGAGAACTAAAGCATTAATGTAGAGAGGCATAGGTATAAGAAGAACACCTCCTCCCCCCATAAGAAACATGAGAACACACAATTTACTTTCACAAGAAGTTAGGCTTATTAATAAAATGCAAACAATTGCAGCCAAAAAAAAATAAAGATAAAATGTTCTTATTATTTGCCAGCCAGAGATGATTTATGGCTGATCACAGGTTAAGGTCTAATGTGCAAAGGAAAGGAAACAATATCATAAGAATGAGCTATCAGCTAGCATGGAGTTTGGACTGGTATGGACAGGCAGAGGATGTTTCAAGCCTCCCGTGGCTTCTGCATACATTGAACTGGCACACCTGAAAAAACCTCCCTCTGGAACCATCTAGATAGAAATGTTCTTTATTTCACATGAGGGTGTTCCATTATATTCTTCTGTCCACGTATCAGTTAGACCAAGTCCTGGAGAAGAAATCCATCAATGGCTACCAGCCATGGTATCTGAAGGGAGCAAACCTCTGAATACCAATGCTGGGACACAGTGGCAGGGGGAAGGCTCCTTTGCCCTGTTTGTTGGCCCTCCAGGACAACTGATTGGCTGCTGTGTGAAACAGGATGCTGAACTAGATGGACCACTGGTATGATCCAGCAAGCTCTTCCTATGTCCGTAAGGGAAAAAAAATAAAGCATCTAAGCAGAAATTCCTACCTTCCTTTCTCATGCTCCAGTGATGGTGCACAATGCCTACTTTTTGTGCCAGGGAGTCACTGTCCAAACTGGTGTCTTGGATCTTTGTGTGATGATATCATAACGGTCAAGGCTCAGCAGCTTTTGCCCGAAGGTTCTCAGCATCTTGCACCAGGTCTCTCAGGAAGCATTTCAGCATGTGGTATGTTGTAATAAAAGAACTAGCTCCACCAGCCAGATAGCCCAACAGAGGTATAAAATCCAAGACTTCTTGCGTCACCGTCACCGTTGAACACAACCATGACTTGGCTAAGAGACCATTTACAAATTCTAGAGTGATCTCGCTAGACACTGGAGATTTTTTGATAGCAGATTTCAACACATTGTAATCTTTGCCAACCAGTTGTGCAACTCTTTGGAGGGAATCCTCATCCAAGCCAAAGACCTTGCAGAAAGATTTCATTGTTACCACCAAGAGAGAAAGATCACAAACAAGAGCGAGTGCTGGGCTAGGAATCATTGCAATACTACAAGCTTCAGTGGCTACTTTCCATATAAGGTCTTCCATAGCAGCCTTTTTCTTTTTTAGGATTTTTCTTGAGAAAACTGGCAGAGATGCAATAAAAGCATGTCTCTTGAGGTCATCCAGGTCATTTTCGAAGGCCTCTTGCAGGATTGGGAAATCGTACGAGCTCAAATCTCGCCTGGAGATGAGAAAAACCCTTGGAGAAGTCTCTCCTGCTCTTCTCAAATTCTCACAGCAATAGGTCCTTATCTCCTCGACAGTTTTGTCCATATCAAAGTCGGGTTTCATAGCTTCAGAAGCTATACTGATATCCATCTTGGAACGTACATAGTAAAACTTTTTCTTCCTTTTCTGAATTTCTCGGGCCAGCATGGTGTCATTCACAGTGAAGCGTTCTGAGGAAACTATTATGAAGAAATCATACTTGCTAAAATTTACCTTGTTTAGGTAATCTTCTGGTTTAAATTCTGGTGTCCCAATACCTGGTAGATCCCATAAAGTTACATTTGGAAATAAGGGATGAGTATAACCATTGGGATCCATAGTTGTTTCCACTACTCCTGACTTGGCTGCATCTTCTTCATAATCAGTCATGCCCCTAAGGGCATTGACAACGGATGATTTACCAGTACCTGAAGCTCCCGTGATTGCAATATTAAGCTCAGCATTCTCTAGTGCTTCCGATTCTTGATGAATTTTAGCTATCACCTCTTTAAGACATTTTTGTGTTGCAATGTCCCTCAGCTTCGCAAGGTCAAATGTTAAGGCTGCTTTTGAGAGGAAACTGTAAATTCCAGTACTTCGAGATAGTTCAGTTGATCTAAGAAATAAAAGAAATGCATATTGATTTAGTAATTAGTAAGATAATGCAACCATTTAAAACCCATGAACAGGTAATGGCAAAGCAAATAGGGGCAGAGAAACAGGACGATTGTCAGTTATAAAAGCAATCAATCCAGCCATCAGAAGGAATAGTCACCAGATCAACGGGTCTTGAACTGTTCAAGACCGCCACAAGGTGCCCTTCAGAACAAAAATAATTTTGATAGATCTATGGCACAACAACAAAGATCTTTTTTATTGTTAACCTTTTTCATGATAATGCTGACAAAAAAGGATGACACTGATCTTTTTTCTTTTTTGCATAGATAGAAAATTAATTGTAAGCAAAAGCCCCTGTTTTTCTGCAATTCTACCCTACCCCTGCAATGCTATCCAGAGGCAATAGAGAGGCCCATTCCAAGTTATCCATCCTGGCTGCTTAAAAGAGGATAATGGTATGTAATGTTGGAATTCTATGACTGGTGGTTTAACAAATAAAGATAGGGTTGCCAGCTCTGGGTTGGGAAATACCTGGAGATTTTTAGGGTGGAGTCTGGGGAGAGGGAGGAGGGGAGGGACCTTAGTTAGAGGAGAGGAGGGACCTTAGCAGGGTATAATGTCAGAGAGTCCACCCACGAAAGCAGCCATTTTCTCCAGGGAAACTGATCTTGGTAATCTGGAGAGCAACTGTAATAGTGGGAGATCTCCAGTACCACCTGGAGGTTGGCAACCCTAGACACATAGTCCAGAAAGTAGGGATTCTTTTTGATAAATGGGGACTGACGGAGTTTGTGAAAGACAACATTAGACCAAGTTTTCAATCCAAGTCATTCTAATTTACCACAATGGATTTTGCAACCTAAGAAGGATCCAAAGCTCTGCAATTGACTACAATTATTCAATACATGTATGAACACAGGAAGCTGTCTCCTGCTGAGTCCATTAAGGTCAGTATTGTCTACTCTGACTGGCAGTGGCTCTGGAGTCTCAGATGGAGCTCTTTCACATCAACCACTACCTTATCCTTTTAACTGGAGAGGCCAGGGTTTGAGCCTGGGACCTTCTCTGAATGCAAAGCAGATACTCTTCCTGGGGTTGCTAACTCTGGGTTGGTAAATTCCTGGAGATTTGGTGCTAGAGCCTGTGAAAAGTTTGGAGAGGGGATAGAATTCAGCAGGGTATAATGCCACAAAGTCTATCCTCCAAAGCAGCCAACCTCCAGGTACTATCTGGAGATCTCCTGCTATTACAACTGATCTCCAGGCAACAGAGATCAGTTCCCCTGGATTCTATGGCATTGAAGTCCCTCCCCTCCACAAACCCTGCCCTCCTCAGGCTCCACCCCAAAAACCTCCCACCGGTAGTGAAAAGGGACCTGGCAACCCTAAGCAGAACTGATCTCTGTAGTCTGGAAATCAGCTGTAATTCTGGGAGAACTCCAGGCCCCACCTAGAGATTGGCAACCCCAGCACTTCTTCTGATCCATCACCCTACCTCATTGTGATTATGATGGACAGGAAACAGGGCTGCAGGCAGCACAGCAGCAGTTCCAGTTCTGGACTGGGAAGACCTCAGTTGAGATCCTCATTCAACCGTAAAGCCTATTTGATGAGCCTGGGTTGATTATTCTCTAGCATCCTCAACACTATTGGAGAGTTGTTGTGGGGATAATGGAAAAACTGGACTGACCTCCAAGGAAGAAGAAGAGCAGAATAAAAAATCAATTTTTTTTTTTTTTTTTTTTTGTAAATTGTATGATTTTGCATCCCTGGAGATCTCTCCTGTTGGTGGTGAAATGTGCTCTCAAGTTGCAGCCAACTTATGTTGACCGCTTAGGGTTTTCAAAGTAAGAGATGAACAGAGGTGGTTTGCCATTGCCTCACTGGTCTCCCATCTAAGCACTAACCAGGGCCGACCCTGCTTAGCTTCCAAGATCTGATGAGATCAGGCTTGCCTGGGCCATCCAGGTCAAGGTTACAATTTTCTCATGCACCAAAATCATGTCATTGACCCAACCCCTCATGGGCTGGCTTACTCTCCTCTTCTGCCATGCACCCTTTCTGACTAGGGTTCAAGTGTCACCAGCAAAGGACAACTTCACAAAACGACCATGATGGATCCCTTTTTTCAACCAAGATTAGGAACTCTAAAACCCAAGAAACTCTTTGGTCCCAAGACCTAATGCACACACATACCCCAGATCTTATCCATGCAAGCATGGTGGTGATCCTCAACTTTTCAGAGAATACAGTTAAGACATACAGTTAAGGGATGAGCAACACGACTCATTGCTCCTCTGCACTTGGGGCAAGGGTTGGACCATCTGGTATCAGGAGACAGACATGGTCTGCAGAACATAGGGTTGCTAACCACCAGATACTAGCTGGAGATCTCCTGCTATTACTACTGATCACCAGCCGATAGAGATCAGCTCACCTGGAGACAATGGCCACTTTGGCAATTGGACTTTATGGCATTGAAGTCCCTCCCCCTCCTCAGGCTCCACCCAAAAAAACCTCCTGCCGGTGGCAAAGAGGGACCTGGCAACCCTACCAGAGCATCACCAATGGGGAGGTCATAGAAACCCATCCTGGGATGGGAAAAGATAGGCAAACTAGATTGGATTGTTCACCAAAATACAGGACAGCAAATAAAATATTATTGGCCTTAGTTAAACGCAACATACTTCTCATGATTCTCCTTTTCTGCTGCTGAGGCACGTCTCTCAAAGTCTTCCATTTCGTTCTCTAAGGTCCTTTGCAGGTGGGGGAAATCGTACTTATCTGGATACCAATTGGAGATGAGGAAAATCTCCGGAGAAGAAAGACCAGCCTGCACCAAATTATCAAGGCAATATTTCCTGATTTTTTGAAGGGTTGCTTCCTCAATGAAGTCCGGTTTCATTTTTTCATTTTTAATACTGACATCCATTTTGGAGCGTACGTAGTAGAACCGCTTCTCCATTTTCTGAACTGCATGGGATAGCTGGATGTCAGAGATGGTGAAGCGATTAGAAGCCACGATGATGAAGAAATCATACTGGCTGTAATTTACCTTTTCTAGATATTCCTCAGCTTTAAACCTAGGTGTCCCAATTCCTGGTAGGTCCCATATTGTTACATGTGGAAAGGCAGGGAGAGGATAACCCACTGGTTCTATTGTTCCTTCGATCACGTCAGTTTTGGCTGCCTCCTCATCAAAGTCTGACAGCCCTCTCAGGGAGTTGACAAAGGATGATTTACCAGCACCCGATAGCCCTGTGACAGCAATGTCAAGTGTGTTTTTTTCAAAAATGTTACATCCTTGTTGAGTTGAGTTTTTCCCACCCATGGCTCTTTCTGATGATTCAGTTGATCTGAAAAATAAACACAAATATTGTGATTGTTAACTTTGGCTGCTACATAATATTCTTGGCATTCTCCTGTGGGAAAATCAATTTACTTTCGGCCTTCCACCATGAGTAGGAAAAAAAGGCCCTTATCAGATGCATTTGCTTGTTATGATCTTCAATCCCTATATGTTTTGGGACCAACATACCTGAAGGACCGCCTAATGACCCTGCCAGACCACTACGGTTATCTTCAGAGGCCCTGCTTCAGATGCCCTCTTCTGAGATCAGGCAGGTGGCATCCCAGGAGAGGACCTTCTCAGTCATGGCCCCAGAGCTCTGGAACTATCTCCCCAGGGATTGTCCTCTGTCCCCCTCTGTTGCCATCTTTCACCAGCAAGTGAAGACTTTTTTTGTTTCGTTTGGCATTCCCTCAATCATCTCTCCTTCCTAACCCATGTTTTAATTGTTCTTCTCCAGCAGATGTTGGATCCAGTATATCCCCATGACTTTTAACTGGGTCAACAAGAGTCAGTTGAACCCCATCAGAAGAGGCAAGCACAATGTCCTTCTAGATCTCCATGATCCTAACTAGCATTGCTTCTGCCATGTCATGATTTAGTTTCAATTTGTTAACCCTTAGCCATTTAACCATAGCAGACAGGCAGTGGTTTAGGAATAGGATGAGGGTTGCCAACCTCCAGTTGAAGCCTGGAGAGCTACTGGAATTACAACAGCTCTCCAGACTACCCTTACCAATTCCACTGAAAAAAAGGCTGCTTTGGATGGTGGACTCTAACTCCACTGAGGTCCCTCCCCTTCCCAAACTCTGCCCTCCCCAGTCACCACCCCCAAATCTCCAGGAATTTCCCAACCTGGAACTGGCAACTTGAATTAGGACCTCTCCCGAATCACTAGGGGATTTGGCTAGAAATATGTAAAGCTGGGTGTCATCAGTATATTGATGACAGCCAACCCCAAAACTACAAATTATTTGTCTGAAGGGCTCTACATAGAGGTTGAATAGTATGAGAGTACAGGATTGTGCCTGTGGAACACCACAGGACATGGATTCTAGCTGAGTGCGCCAAAGGCACATACCATGCTGATTTTCAAAAGGGTGCCCATTTGTCCAGTGTTCATAGTCTTATAAGTCCAGTGCAGCAGTCATGTTAGTCATCTGTAGCAAAACAACACAGAGGGCCTGTGGCACTTTAAAATATGAGCAACACTTATTCCAAAATGGGCTTTCGTAAGTGAGTGCACACTTCATCAAACTTAAGTTTGAAATAAATATTTTTAAACCTTTAAGACACCGCTGGACTTTTGCCTTGATCAGTTTGTAAGCCGCTCGCCATAAGAAAAGCTCTTGAAATACAACGCTGAAATAGAATCTTGCCACCTTGCTGAGAATCCTACTGTGCCACTCTTCAAAGGAAGATCCGATTCATTATTTCAAAGGGTTTGTCCTTCTAGCCCTTGGTGAAATCTGCTTGCCATCCTGTCAGTGCTGATCACCAAGCAGCAGCCACTGAAACACAGAAGCAGAGAGGAGGACAAATAGCAAAGAGAGACCGGCTTACCGTTCCTGGTCAAAGTTGGCTTTGAGGGGCTGAAGAATTGCAAACTCACAGGGTGGACGGAGGCTGGGTTGGGGGGACGGGCTCTCTGTCTCCCCTTTTAAAACTCCTCTGGTCTTTGCTGCGTTTTCTGACAAGGAAAAGCCAAAGTCTGCCAGGCAGCAAAAGTGAAAGCAAATTTATTCCGTGCGGAGTTTCAGTTCCACTCTCTTCTGGTCTTTTTCTGATAGTGTTGATCTTCTGGGAAAGACCAGAAAATGCCTGGTTTGCGGTTCCCAAACTGAAAACTGTATATTCAACTGCCATTTTATTATTTAGTGTAATTATTAACCACTTTCCCATAAGTGTTGGCAATTCCAGGTTGTGAAATTCTTAGAGATTTTGGGAGTGGAGCCTAGGGAAGGTGGGGTTTGGGGAGTGGAGGGACCTCAGCAGGGTGTACCGCCATAGAGTCCACCCTCTGAAACAGCCATTTTCTCCAGGGGGACTGATCAGTTGTCATTCTGGAAGATTTCCAGGCCTCACCTAGAGGTTACAAGCAAAATAATACGCACTGCCAGGGATTTAGCAAAAGGTAAGTAGAATAACAGCCACGTAACCACTCCTAATTTCCATTCAAATATATTGATACAAAATACTATAAATCCTTCCTATACATAAAACAGCTAAACACACATAGAAGTGATCACAATACAACTATACAACTAAACAAGATGTGAACCGAAAGGAATGCAAAAAGTCTCTGTCAGGCTCCCACTCTTTTAAAGCTACAGTGTACAGCCGATATGAGGCTTCTGTAGCAAATAGCTGATGAGGACTGAAAGCCATGTAGCACAAGTACAAGCATTTCCAGCTTAATACGCCAATCACAGAAGGAGATTCTCAATCTTCCAATGGCCCTGGCACCAGCCTGGTGGAACTCTCTGTCAAGCGGTCCAGTTCTGCAGGGCCTGTAAGATGGAGATGCTCCACTGGGCCTATGGTTGAGCGACGGTTGCACATCAGTTGGCCTCCCTGCTGGTCCTTCCAAGGAATGATTCCTTGTCTTTGTGCTGTGCCCTGCTGTGTCGTTATATTTGATCACTGTGGCTGCTTTGTTAAGGGAGAACTGAGGACGCCACATTTTTAAAGTATTTGAGATATGATGTTAATTTCAGGCTTTATAGTTTTATATAGGTTTGTATAGCCTGTTTTTTCTAATGACACAGAATAAATATTGTTAGCCGGTCTGAGCCCAACAATTGTTGGGGAGAGTGGGGGAAAAGAAAAGAAAAGAAAAGAAGAGAAGAGAAGAGAAGAGAAGAGAAGAGAAGAGAGAGAGAGAGAGAGCGAAAGAAAGAAAGAAAGAAAGAAAGAAAGAAAGAGAAGAAAGAAAGAGAAGAAAGAAAGAGAAGAAGACAAAGAGCCCCATTTTTCTTAGTCAAAAATTGATGTCTCTTTTGAACAAAGACAGCCTACATAGACAAATGTCCCTTTCAGCATTTTTGCAGTGGGCCATTCCACAATCTTGAGGCAGCTGTCAAAAAAGCCAACACACGCCTGTGGTTCCCAGCCTACCTAATCCCAGAGGATGTCCGTTCTAGATGACGTAGTTACATTGCATTGGCTGAGAGATTTATGAATGCAGGAAAAGAACTGGGTACCCGAAGGGTGGGTGGGAAAAACGTATAGAAATGTGTTTATTTAAAGTGCTAATATCTACATTAAAGACAATACAAATTATATTAAAAGAAAGCACAAATGGCAACTGCTATACATAATACAACATGCATACTACTTATTCTATTTCTGGGCTGTGTTAGCCTTCCCTACAAGGTGTGCATACCAGTATCAACAAGTTAAACACCTTGCTTGGAGGGCTAACAGTGGGCTCTTTAGTTTTTTAGAATACATTGAGCACAAAGTCAAATTGGAATACATCCCTACACACATACCTGGGTTGTTAAAATTCTGCTATAATACTGTTATACATGTTGTATTATGTATATGTGTGCATTATAAGTGATTGTATTAGAGCACTGATGAAGGCCTGGAAGCTGAAACTCATTTGGATTGTGGTTTTAGTTTATCAGCCTGTAGTAATTGCCATTTGTACTTTCTTTTAATACATTTTTTTTAAAAAATTAATACAGATAATGTGTGTGTGTAAAGTGCCGTCAAGTTGCAGCCGACTTATGGGGACCCCTTTTGGGGTTTTCATGGCAAGAGACTAAGAGAGGTGGTTTGCCAGTGCCTTCCTCTGCACAGCAACCTCCTGGACTTCCTTGGTGGTCTCCCATCCAAATACTAAGCAGGGCTGACCCTGCTTAGCTTCTGAGATCTGATGAGATCAGGCTACCCTGGGCCATCCAGGTCAGGGCAATACAGATAATAGCACCTTAAAATAACACACATTTCTATACTTGAGGTTTTTTCCACCCAACCTTTGGGTATTCAGCTTCGTTTTAGACTGGGTCTTTCCTTCCCCCTTTTGTTTTTTGCAGGAAAAGAATCACAGAAAGCAGGGTTGTCAACTCCAGCTCAGGAAATTCCTGCAGATTTGAGGGTGGTGCATGAGGGAATGACAGTTTGGGGGAGAGATAGCCCTCCTAGAGCATCCACCATTTGTAACCACTCTAGCTCTTCCGTTTCTCCAAGACTTTATGGTATATCTCTAGAGTCTACCCTCTGAAGCTGTTGTTTCCTGCAGGGCCTTGATCTCTGGAATCTGCAGATCAATTGTCATTCTGGAAAAGCCACACATACTGCCTTGAGGCTAGCACTGCAAAGCACAGGTGAGAAACAAGATCCGGTCAAAAGATATAATACTGCAGTCCTATGAGTTTTCCCCCCTGTCCTGGATGTCCCAGGCTAGCCTGATCTCATCAGATCTCAGAAGCTAAGTAGGGTCTGTCCTGCTTAGGACTTGGATGGGAGATCACCGGGGAATGCCAGGGTTGTTGTGCAGAGGAAGGCACTGGCCAACCACCTCAGTTAGTCTCTTGTCTTGAAAACCCTACGGGGTTGCCATAATTCCCTGCTGTTTGCTAAGCATTTCCATTCTGACTGTCCAGTTTGACCAATGCAAATGGCAGACAGGCATTGCTAGCCCTTGATAGCTTATATCACAGAGGCTGGTAAATGTCTGCCTGATTTTTTCTGGGTTCTGGATTGTAGGGTAGATCTGAGGTCAGAGTTGGCGCCTTCTCAGCTCCTCCTTTCCTAGCTGGGGTGGGGGGGCAGAAGAGAGCACAGCAACCTTGGCAGGGAAAATGTCTTTGGTATGGAGAGCAGTGAAGGCATATTATGGACTGACTGCAATGATCTTTGGATGACATGGAGACAGGGTGAAAGGGGAGGGGACAGGCGGTCAGTCAGGAGAGAAAGAGGCTTTTCGGGGAGGGAGATGTTAAACTCCAGGAATGCAGAGAGGGAAGATTTGGCTCTGAGTGGCAGAGATTTCTTTCTTGACATTGCTTGCTTCCTTGTTGCCATATATACCTGCGACCCCTACCTCAAGATACTCAGAACCACATTTTAAAATAGGCAAATTTATTTTTAAAAACAAACTTGTATTGTAACAGATGGCCCTGGCTAGTATTTGGATGGGAGACCACCAAGGCATACTATTGTCGTGATGCAGAGGCAGGCAATGACAAACCCCCTCTCAACGTCTCGTGCCTAGAAAACCCTACGGGGTCGCAATAAATCGGTTGTGTCCTGAAAAACAAAACAAAATGTGATGATATTTTGGACCTGAAACAGAAACCAGAGGTGTCAGGAAGGGCTCAGCACTCAGAGTGGGATGTTCAGAGATGCTGTGTGATGTGGGGTGAAGCGCCCTCAAATAGGGTTGTCAACCTCCAGGTACTAACTATATAAATAGGTGTACTGATATGAAATTGTGCAACCCTAAAGGAATGATCTCAGTACACTACCACAACTTTTCCTTTTAAATATATTTCTTTCTTTCAAAGTTTCTTTCTCCAAGTGTATATTAATTTTAATTTTAACCTTTTAACTTGTCTTAACAACTTGTATAACAACAAAATTATAATTCTGAATACAGTTAAACTTCACTATACAAACACTTATCAGAATCTTTAACACTGGTTAAAGATTCTGATAAGTGTTTGTATAGTGAAGTTTAACTGTATTCAGAATTATAATTTTGTTGTTGTACAAGTTGTTAAGACAAGTTAAAAGGTTAAAATTAAAATTAATATACACTTGGAGAAAGAAACTTTGAAAGAAAGAAATATATTTAAAAGGGAAAGTTGTGGTAGTGTACTGAGATCATTCCCTTAGGGTTGCACAACCTCCAGGTACTAGCTGGAGTTCTCTTGCTATTACCACTGATCAGGTGTTTAAAACAGAGATCAGTTCATCTGGAGAAAATGGCCCCTTTGGCAATTGGACTCTATGGCAACGAAGTCCCTCCCTTCCCCAACCCTGCCCTCCTCAGGCTCTGTCTCAAAAACCTCCCGCCCCCAAAACCTGGCAACCCTACCCCCAAAGCAAGGAAGCCCTTGGAGATGATGGGCCTGCGGCAGACTCTCTGTAGCTGCCGAAAGAGGCTGCTGAGCTCATCCCTCATATGCTGTTTGCTCTTTCCAATCAGGAGTGCGGCTCTGTTTCCCCTCCTCCTGGATCTGGCTGTTAAAGCAGCTGATTTACAAGAAAGACAACCTGAAGCCCAGTTTTGCTTTCGTGTCCGGTCACTCTGCTTGCTTGACAATCAAATACTGTAAAAGGGGGGAGGGTTGTGTGTGTGTGTGTGTAAGCACCTTGAATACTCACCCCCCCCATACATACACACACACACACTGGGTCATGATCCCAAATCATCCATTCACCCCCCATGACTAGGAGCCTTTCACAGTTGTCCCATTATCTCCTATGGACCCAGCATGTCCTAATTTCTAATGCTATCCCTGTGGCACTGGGGCTTTACTCCCTTAGTACACTTTGGGGCCAACTCATCCACCCCTGCCAGTAGGGGTCTTGCCACTTTTTACATACCCCCCCCCCCACTATCATGTCTTGCCCAAAGGTTCTCTTTGGCACTCCCAGTAGTGGGATGTCTCATCTGGGGTAGCCTGGAGCTTATTCTGGGGTGCAGAAGGGTGGAGCCTTCAGTTCTGTATTCAGGCAATTCACACAGCCCCCGTGAACACATGTAGCACCCTTACACTGAACCAGTACCCCTGGTTCACCATCAAGGTCAGTATTGTCTGCTCATACTAGGGTTGCCAGCCTCCAGGTGGGGCCTGGAGATGTCCTGTCATTCTACCCGACTTCCAGACTACAGAGATCAGTTCCCCTGGAGAAAATGGCTGCTTCAGAGGATGGATTCTATGGCATTACACCCCACTGAAGTCCCTCCCCATCCTGCCCTCTCCAGGTAAAAAGGTAAAGGTCCCCTGGGCAAGCGCCAGGTCATTCCTGATCCATGGGGTGACGTCAGATCCCGACGTTGTTTATGGGGTGGTTTGTCAGTGCCTTCCCCAGTCATCTTCCCTTGACCCCAGCAAGCCCTCTCCAGACTCCACCCCACATGCCCAAGAACTTCCAGAGCTGGAGTTGGCGACCCTAACTCAAGCTGGCAAGGGCTCCCCGGGGTCTCAGGCAGGGGTCTTTCACATTACCGCCTACTTGGTCCTTTGAAGTGGAGATGCTGGGGATTGAACCTGAGACCTTCCGCACGGCAAACAGGCGCTCTACCACCCCCTCCCAAACGGTGCAGATGAAAATATGTAGTGTGCAGTGCAGAAGGAGATTGAGACTGGGAAGGGCAGCCATGAAGGAGCTAGAAAAGATTTTGAAGCGTAAGGATGTGTCACTGGCCACCAAGACTAGATTAATTCATGCCATCGTATTCCCTATTACTATGTATGGGTGTGAAAGCTGGACAGTGAAGAAAGCTGATAGGAAGAAAATAGATTCCTTTGAAATGTGGTGTTGGAGGAGCGTGTTACGGATTCCGTGGACTGCCAAAAAAACAAATCAGTGGGTTCTAGATCAAATCAAGCCTGAACTGACCCTCGAAGCTAAAATGACTAAACTGAGGCTATCGTATTTTGGTCCCGTCATGAGACGACAAGAGTCACTGGAAAAGACAGTCATGCTAGGAAAAGTTGAGGGCAGCAGGAAAAGAGGAAGACCCAACAAGAGAGGGATTGACTCAATAAGGGAAGCCACAGCCTGCAATTTGCAGGATCTGAGCAGGGCTGTCAAAGATAGGACATTTTGGAGGACTTTCATTCATAGGGTACCCATGAGTCGGAAGCGACTTGACGGCACTTAACACACACACACAGTGCAGGACAGGAACAGTGGAAGGGAGCTCAGCCGGGTCTATTTTGGTGCGGACGTCCCGTCTATCTGGGTTGGCCAGGTGACAGAGCGCGATGCTGCAGAGCCGGGGCGGGGGGTGGTGGTGGTGGTTACCGCATTATGCATTCCCAGCGATGCATTAAGAGTTTGAAAATGCCATAAAAAATACTGCTCGCACTTTCTATGTATTCCCACCGATGTATTAAGAGTTTGAAAACGTTATTAATAAATACCGTTCACGCTTTGTTTGGCCCCTTTAGCTGTGAAGACGTCTCCCAACCATTTTGTAGCCGTGGCATCCAAAAACCCTTTTAATTTTTTTTTTTATATAACATTTTCAAACTCTTAATACATCGCTGGGGATGCATAATGCGGTCACCCCCCCGGGATTCAGAGTGGGGGGTCAACCGAATCCATCTCTGTCCGATCGGTCTGCCTTTTGCGCCCCCTGGTGGCGAGTGGGCTCTCGGCGGCGACGCTGCCCAGCCGCTTTCCCTTTCGCTTTCTGCTGCTGCGAGTTAGTTTGCTCGACGAAGACAAATACGGGAAGGCGGTGCGGAGTCCGAAGGTCGGGGGGGGAAGCAAAGCCTTGGCAGCAGAAAGCCCAGCAAGCCCAGCAAGCAGCCGCGGGAGCAGGTAAGGCGATCTTCCCCCGAGCTTGCTTGGCTTCGGGCATCACGAACCGGCTGCGGCCGCGCTTCTCAATCCTGGAAGCGCACAAGACGCCCCTGGAAGAGAAGTGGGCGGGGGGGGGGGGAGAAAGAAACAGTGAAGGGTTTTTATTTCATTTTGTGACAATACCCCAGAGATCTCCCGGTGATAATTGGCTTCCAGACTGCCAGGGAAGGAATTTCTGCCTCGCTACAAGCCTGCTCTGTGCACTGGGTAACTGGGCTGAGAGTCATGGGGCGAAAACGCACGGTCGCGTTATCCTCTTTTAATCCCTGTTTTGCCCTGACCTGGATGGCCCAGGCTAGCCTGATCTCGTCAGATCTCAGAAGCTAAGCAGGGTCGGCCCTGGTTAGTATTTGGATGGGAGACCACCAAGGAAGACCAGGGTTGCTGTGTAGAGGAAGGCACTGGCAAACCACCTCTGTTAGTCTCTTGCCATGAAAACCCCAAAAAGGGGTCGCCATAAGTCGGCTGCGACTTGAAGGCACTTTACACACACAATCCCTGTTTTAGCCAGGATCAAACGCACATTAGGCAAAACGCATGCATTCGATCCTGGCTGAATCCTGGCTGAAACAGGGATTAAAGGAGGATAAAGCGACCATGAGTTTTCGCCCCATGGAGTGTCAGAGGGAACGATCAACAAGGATAGGAGAAACTGGATGAAACTGCAGCTGTCCTGAGTCGCGTTTCTGTCTGCAATACAATAAGATGCGCAGAACTTGTTTGGATCAATCTCTCTTCCCCAGTATAATTGGGACTCAGAGATTTCTGCCCATTAGGGCCTCTGAGTCAGCAGCTGCAAATAAACTGTTTTCTTGATAACCATCTTGGGTCTCTCTTCCCCCCCCCCCCCGAACCCCTGTTTTACTGCAACAATTTAAAACATTTCTATGCCCCCTTCCGACCCAAATAGGGTCCCCGGGGAGGCATGCTTGGCTGGGCGGTCAGAGGGTCGCTTTCTTTGCTGAGCTGCTGCGCCCCTGGGCGTCTGGAGCCCCCTTTTCTCGCGCTGCCACGCCTGGGGTGGATGGGTGGGGGGAAGCTAGGGATGCCAGCCTCCAGGTGGGACCCGGGGATCCCCGAAAATTACAGCTCATCTCCAGACTGCAGAGATCAGCTCCTCTGGAGCAAAGGGACGCTTTGGAGGGTGGACTGTATGGGCATTTATGCATGGGAGGTTTTGCTTTGGATTTGCCCCCCTCTAGATGCACATTTTCCCCATCCAGATTCTCAGATCTCAACAATAAGCCTCCAAGCAGAGTCTTGAGAATTTGGATGGGGAAAATGTGCATTCAGAGAGTGGCAAATTTAAGGCAAAACCTGCATAAATCTAAGGCAAAACCTGCATAAATGGCCTTTGGCATTGTACCCCATTGAGGTCCCTCCCCTCCCTAAATTCCACCTCCCAATCTCCAGCAGTTTCCGAATCTGGAGCTGGCATTGGCACTCCTACCCTTCCACCCCCTGCCGGTGGCCCCGGGAGCACCTGGCAACCTTGGGAGATCCTGGGGGCCCTCAGTGCAGTGTGGGGCTTTGGGCTTTTGTGCTGCCTTTCCAGCTGATCAGGGTCCTCAAGCCCACAAACAGAAAAACATTAAAACGCTTGGCCTCGCTTTAGAAAGGATGTGCCATTCGGTCTCTGTTAAAGGGACCGACATTTTAATTTTTCTCCAGGCCTGTTGGCAACGCTAGGAATTATCTATGCACAGGTGTTCTGGGATAAAAGGCATAAGGGCCAGCAAGGGAGAGGTTTAGCCAAACATTATGCCAAAATACCTTTCCCTTCCTAGCCAGCTGATTCCCCAAGGATCTAACCAGATACGGAACTGGGGGTGGGAAGGAATCACAACTCCGCAACATTTCTTAAAAGCAAAGGCAGCTTTGACTCTTAAAAGCTTATATGCCTAAAATCTTGTCGATCTCTCAGGTGCTACGGGAGGCGAATCTAGCTCTTCTGTTGCAGACCAGTACTGCCACCACCTGAAACTAAACACAAATACCAGCTGGTTATTGAGACTGACTGTGGGGAGGGAAAGGGCTTAATCGTTCCACCCCCTCATGGTCTCCCCACTTTGAAGTAAGACTCCGGCCAACCTCCCCCCCACCACACACACACTTACTTTTCTTGACCATTCTGTAGCTGTGGTTGGCCTTTAAAACCCAAGAAGATCAAGACACCCAATCCCTGTTCACATGTGAAAACGTATACAACCTGCATGGACCTCTGTTTGTAAGAAAGAGCCAAAGCCCGTTCGCTTGACAAATGAAACCGGGGTTCAGTCACACGTTTAGCTTGTACATGCATTTCGTGTAACGTGAGAATTACTCAACGCATGTGCAAAGAAAATTAACTTTGGGGTCAGGAAGCAATTTTCCTCTGGACCAGATTGGCCAGGGATCCTAGAGGGTTGTTGTTGTTGGGTTTTTGTTTTGTTTTTTGCTGTCTGCTGGCCATGGAGTAGAGGTCACTGGAGTGTGGGGGAACGGTAGTTGGGAATTTCCTTCATTGTGCAGGGGGTTGGACTAGATGACCCTGGTGGTCCCTTCCAACTCTATGATTCTTTGATTCTAAGTGTACACTGCACACAGATTGTATGTGCGTTCACTGTAACTTGTGAACAGGGCCACAGGTCTCTGTGCCTCTCTTCCAGGGATGCCTGGATTATTGTTGAACAAGATAGATTTGAGTCCAGTAGCGCCTTAGAGACCAACAAGAGTTGCAGGGTATGAACTTTCAAGGGTCAAACTTCCCTTCGTCAGAGCTTTGACTCTCGAAAGCTTATACTCTAAAACTCTTGTTGGTCTCGGAGGGGTTCCTAGACTCAAATCTAGCTGTTCTACTGCAGACCAACACAGCTACGCTCTGGATTATGGTTGTGATTAATAAACTGGGGAAAGAATCTGCATGCCTTGGGGGGGCACATACTAATCAGCAATTCAGTTTTTACAAGAGAAAGCCTGTTGGCCCCATATGTTGCATTGTGTTACTTACCTGGGGGATTCTCACACTCAAGGCCAGAATGCTTGGCACTGTTTTATGTCTGTCGTGGGGGCCCAGCCCTTGCTAAACATGTGAGTGTTTGGGGAATTTTGAGACTAGGTAGTAGATGCCATAACAAAGGTCGTTTATGCATGGGGTTTTTACCTGAGGTTCATTGCTGGCTGGGCCCACACTTTCCTGTTGGGAATCTCTGCACCAGCTGTCTCCAAGCTCAAAACAAGTCCCCGCCCCTTTAAATGCTGCTTTGCAATTGGCTTACTTTGTAGTGCTTACTGTGAGATAAAATCCCTCCCCCCACCATCCCAATTGCCCCATTAAAAAGCATTTCAGGAACAACAACAACAAACGGAGCAATCTGAAATGAATGGGGGGAAGAAATGGGGGGAAGAAATCCAAGTTTTAAAAAGCTTTTCTTCTGCTCAGAAAGAGCTCCGAGGAGGCAGGAAGTATTTGAATCCCCGCCTCTGGACATGCTGCTTTGTAATTGGCTGTGAGCGAAACCAAGCTTGCGTGCCCTGCAATTTGCCTTCTGCATGGGGATTTCACCCGGACTTTGCTCGGGGAGAGGGAAGAATCGGGTTCACAGAGGAATGGGAAGACCCGGACATAGTTAGGGCTGGGCACGAGGTCATCTCTAATGGAGGGAAAACTCATGCATAACTCCAAGGAACAACCGAGACAGACCGGGGGCAAACTTGGGTGAAGGTACCCAAAGTGTATTTATTTGTCTAAGAGAGCTTTGACTCTTGGAAGACTGTACCCTGGAAATCTTGTTGGTCTTTAAAGTGCTACTAAGCGCGAGTCTTGCTGTTTTATTTGTTTCGTTAGTTATTTGTACCCTGCTTTTCTTCCCAATCGGAACCCAAAGTGGCTTCCATCGCTCTCCCCTTCTCTGTTTTATCCTCACAACAACCACCCTGTGAGGTAGGTTAGGCTGAGAGAGTGTGACTGGCCCAAGGTCACCCACTGAGCTTCCCTTGGCAGAACATGTGCATGGCTGGCAAGGCATGGACCATTCTGGCTTCTGAGCATTTTTACTTGGAGAGAATTCAGTCCCTGTCAAAATTATTCACAAAGTTACTTGGATCATCAATTAGGGATTGTGGTCTATACTACTGTGTGCAGCTTGCAGTAAGTAGTATCCTACTATGTAATTTTGCATCATTTAATGTGTCATGTCAATACTTATGCTTTGCGTCAATTCTGGTTTTGGATTTCTACAACCCTAATCTTATTGCATTCTTTATTGGATTGTTGATTGTATTGTATTGACTCACTCTATGTAATCCTCCTTGAGTGTAAGTGAGAAAGGCGGACTATAAATAACACAAATAAAAATATAAACAAATGAATTGCAGGCAACTTTCTTGCTTTCAAAATGGTGTCAGGAATCCATGAAGCTAAAACCTCTCTGTTTCTTTTCACTGCAGAACGCCCAGATCTATGGCTATGGAAGAATTTCAGGTTGCTATTCATCAGGGGAACCTGTCGGATGCCATCTCAGTGGTACAGGCAAAACCGCTGCAGTATTTTAGCGACACGCCGCTCAATGTTGCCGTGGTGGGTGAACCAGGCTCGGGGAAGTCCTCCTTTGTCAACAGCATGCTGGGCAAACGTGCTGGCGAGCCGGGCGCCGCTGAGACTGGCATCCAAGCCACAACAGCGATGGCCAAGGATTACCGACATCCGACAGTCCCGCAGCTCATCCTCTGGGACCTCCCTGGGAAAGAAGACGCGGCTTTTGGCTCCCGCGTCGAGCAGGTGGATCTGAACCGCTTTGACTTCTTTATCATCGTCGGCTACCAGCGCTTCCGGACCGTCCACGCCGACCTGGTCCACGAAATCCAGGCGATGGGCAAGAGGTTCTATTTTGTGCGGGCCAAAACCGACCTCGACCTGGAGGCGTCCCGGAGACGCCAGCCGACCGGCTGCGACGAAGAGAAGGTCCTCCAGCGCATCAAGGAGGACTGCGTGACGTGCTTGCTGAATGAAGGCGTGATCGACCCCCAAGTCTTCCTGGTCTCCAACTGGGACCCCCAGAGCTTTGATTTCCCCCTCCTGTGGGAGAAGCTGCAGAGCGATTTCTTGTGGCTGAAGAGGCAAGCTTTCATTGTCAGACTGCCTTCCCTCTCTGCGCCTGTCTTAGAGAGAAAGGTGGCTGCGTTGAAGAGGAAGATTTTGCTCAAAGTCCTCTTCTCAGGGCTTTTGGCTTTGCTCCCAGTGCCAGGCTTCTCGTTTGTGGCCGCCATGTTCTTCTTTGTGAGGTTCCGCTCTCAATGCTACCGAGAATTTGGCCTGGACGACCAGTCGCTCACAGCTCTGGCGAGGGACATTGGGAAGCCGGTAGCAGCCCTTCATGCTGTGATGAAGTCCAGACCCCTAATGCCGTTGATCCTCTGGAGGCTTCCTGACCTCGTGGGAGCTGTTCTAATGCTGGTGGAATATTGTTCGTGGAATCGCTACCCCTACGCTGGCTCCTTGCTGTCAGGAGGCGTTTCATTGTTTACCACCTACTACATGCTACAGAGATGTGTAGTTGCTGTTGCCAATGATACCCAAAACGTCCTCTCCAAAGCTCTGGAGAAGACGACGGTCTAGAAGATGTCGATCTAGCATCAGATGCGATGTGATACTGCAGCTAGGTCCTGGAAGTAGGGGGCTGGGTTGGCAGGCACAGAATTCAGCATCTGTTTTTAAACAAAACCCAAGTTTCTCGACCCCATGACAGAAAACAGTTAGGATTGCAGGCCTTGAAAATTATTTAGTACCCAGGCAATCCAAATTTGGTGCCAAGAAAAACTGATTTCTGTGATTCGTGCAAATAAGCAGAGTACATTTGTACCATTGCTCTTATTTTGCATAAATGTGTTCTGGATTTGCTCATCGTGATGCAAGTCAGTGAAATCCCACCACATTCAGGAAAACCCTTGTGCCTTACGGCCATCAGCTGACTCCTTAATGCTAACTTTGATTCCTGTTTACTGGATGACTCTTTTTTAAAGTCCAGGGGGATCTAGAGTTTGGGATTTTATTTTCAGAGTGGGGTGAGCAGTATAAAACAGCTCTCTTTCACTGGCTGTTAGAAGCTGGATATTAGGAAAACATTTTTTACAGTAAGAGTTGTTCAACAGTGGACTCAGCTCCTAGGGAGGTGGTGAGCTCTCCCTCGCTGGCAGTCTTTAAGCAGAGGCTGGATAAGCACTTGTCAGGGATGCTCTAAGCTGGTCCTGCATTAAGCAGGGGGTTGGACTAGATGGCCTGTCTGGCCCCTTTCAATGCTATGATTCTGTGATTCTAAGCTACTGCAAGCAGGGAGAAGGTTTCACCTAAAATCCTCTATGCCCCCATTTGTCCCACACAAATTCTGAATGACCCCAATGAGTAAATAGCCCCCCACATGATCCTTATAAAGAATTACTGATTTAGAAAGGACACAGAGACAGGTATGAATGGTCAAACATCCCTTATGCATTTTTTTTTTACTAACGTGAGAAAATATACTTTAAAAACCACAAGTGTCTTTTTATTTCAGTGTTAGTAATAATATTTGTAGCAGATTTCTCTTTTCAGACTGTACTATCGCTAATTGCTTTTCAAGAGCTAATGCAAATAAAAAGCTTCTTAAAATGACAATTGGATCACCCTTTCAATCAAGTCTTTTGTGATGGCGAGGTGTCGTTACCTTATTTCTGTTTACAAGATTTATATCTCACTTTTCAGCCTAAGTCAGGGCCACCGGGGTGGTATACAAATACCTCAAACGAGACAAAACCAACTCAAACACAGAGGAGCATTTCCAGTGTACTCATTTAGGGAAGCATTTGTCTGATCTCTGACTTTTGTGCGTCTGGTTTTTGTACTTTGATCCAATTTTACACAGTTCAGCAATCGCTGCTAGCACACTCTGCACCCCATCACTGGGTCTTATTTCTGCTTTCCCATGCCTTGCCTCAGGGGTCCCCAACCTTTTTGAGACTGTGAGCGCGTTTGGGATTGTGACACAGGGTGGTGGGTGCAAGCACACAATGGCTGCCAGAAGAGGCGGAGCCAACCACAAGCTAGTTAGCCTCCTTCCAGGAGCTGCTGCTCCAGAGGTGGGAATGAGGATAACAGCCAGGGCAGCTTACATTCCTCAGAGAAGAACCTTATGCTGTGGCTACCACGGATGCTCGTGGGACCATTTTTCCCCACAGAGAATCAGAACAGACCCCACTCAGACCCACCCACTTCCTACAAATGCCTCTGTGTCCGACATAATGCCTTTTTTACTAAGGGATCCCAAGGCTACATTGTCAGTGGCAAGATTTGTTTCAGTCCTTATATCCCTCAAACCTTAGCTATATGCTGCTCAGGATAAATGGATCAAGGAGCTTCTAAGGGATAAAGGAAAGGAAAATGTATTGGGGACCCCTGCCTTACACCGACCCAGTGAATCATCAGAATTACATCCGGGTTCTCCGAGCCTTCTTCCTTGCAGGACCCTTTCTATATGCAACCCGTTTGTCTGTGTCAGGACTTCAGTACCTCGTTGCATATCAGTAATAGTAAACTTCACTCCAGACGGTGCAGCAAGTTAAAAGTTTTATTAAGAAAGCAAAACGAGTTCAGTAGGTCCATACAAACGTAAGATCAGAATACAGATGGGGGAAATACAGGTCATCTTTATAGGGGACACACAAGATTACACGTAATGGCTTTGAAATGCAAAACATCAGGGTTCTTCCAAGCTTCTAGAGATGCCAGGGTTCTGGCAGAATTGACACCTTGCAAACAGATAGCAGATTTACAATAGGAAGGCTTGCTTTGAAGTGGAAGTATTAGTGCCTCCGGCCTTAACACCTTCCTTCCAAACTGAAGAGACTTTCCCACGAGACCGGGAGTGTGGGGGGGAAGAACACGGCGCTTGCTTATCCGGGGCCCGACTGGGTGCCCTTGCTGACAGTCTGCCAGGGAAGCACAGAATGCCGGGACGTGTCCATGGAGTTCCAGAAAGATTTGGCAAGATTTGTTTCAGTCCTTATATCCCTCCAACACTAGATATATGCTGCTCAAGATCAATTGATCAAGGAGCTAAGGGATAAAAGGAAAAGGAAAGAAAGCAGACCAAAGGGAGTGAATCTATTCAGCAGCAAACAGCGATACTATTACAGCGACCCCAGGGCCAAATTGCCGATGTCCTGTTAGTGCAAAGGAGCCTCTACCTCGTAAGACCCTCACCAGAGTACCACTCTTCTAAATCTACTGAAGTCAATGGGCTTAGAAGGGTGTAATGTATGAGTGCCAACCTCCAGGTGGGGCCTGGAGATCTCGTGGAATTGCAACTCCAGACTGCAGGGATTGGTTCCCCTGGTGGAAGTGGCCACTTTGGAGGGTGGACTCTTAACCTCTGTAGAGACCCACCTTCCCCAGGCACACACACACACCCCAATCAAATATTTTTTAGGAATTTCCCAAGCTGGAGTTGGCAACCCTAGATTATAATTCTGCACTGTTGAACTGGTTGTTCTTTCTCACCAGGATGTATTTCTGTGAGGTGGGCAAAGAATCACTAGTTGAACCCACAGCTCTGCCCCTTCCAATAAACTACAATTTCCAGGAATCTTTGGGAATCCAGCAATTGTGCAGACTTGTAGTTAGTTCATTTATACACCACCTTTCTCCCCAATGGGGACCCAAAAGTGTTTATATCATTCTCTTCTCCATTTTATCCAGGCAACAACCCTGTGAGATAGTTTAGGCTGAGTATAACTGGCCCAAGGTCACGTTTTCATATGTTTATAGTGCAAATAAATCCCAGTTCTCACTCTTTGAGAGAACACATGTAAGGTATATGCTTGACAAATTCTCTTAAAATACATGGGGGAGGCTGTGTTTTCTTGTTTTCTGCAATTAATAAGAGCAATTATTTTTAAAAGTAATTCATTTTAGCCCTGGTCATAAATTGAGCAGGGTTGAGATTTTTTTATATCGCAAGTTCAATCTTCAGCACCTTCACTTAAATAAATAAAGTAGTAGGTAAGGTGAAAGACCTCTGCCTGAGACCCTGAAGAACTGCTGCCAAGTTGGAGCAGACAATACTGATACTTTTATTTGTTTATTTGTTTATTTAACTTTATTTATACCCCAGCTTTCTCTCCAACAGTGACTCAAAGCAGCTTACATCTTTCTTCCTCTGTTTCACCCTCTCAACCCTGTGAGGTAGGTTAGGCGGAGAGTATGGCCCAAAGCTTCTGTGGTCAAGTGGGAATTCAGACCTGGTTCTCCCAGATCCTCATCCAACACTTTTACAGTGCATTTCTGAGAAACGCCGGCGGTGGCTGCCAAAGCCCCTAGGAGGCCAGCAACGGCGCACGCCAGCGCAAGGGCCCACAACACCAGCGGCTGGAAGGCGCACGCCGGCATTAGTGGCCCCAGCGCCGGCGTGCAAGCCAGACACTGCCACAGCCTCCCGCCAGCCTCTGTCTGCCAGAACCTGCCGCAGCGGTGACCCGGGAGGCATCCCAGCGCCGTTTCTGCTCAGGAACGCCCCTCTTTTTTTGCGATCTCCTGTGCAACCCTATGTGGGTTGCACGGGGTTTTTTTTTTTACGCCGGGCGGAGGTTTCGGCACTGCCAAAACCTCCTTAGGAGGCAACGCCGCTGGGTTGCCTCCTAAGCCCGGCGCAGGCGTTCTGCTCAGGAATGCACTGTTGGTACTACACCACTCTGGGTCTTAATAGGCCCTGGTAGACCAACACTGACTCAGTATAAGGAAACTCAATGTTTTCAGGTGGCCCAACAGATTGTCCACGGTGTTTCCCCAGGAACGCTCAGCTCATGTTCAGAGAACCGATGGTTTCATTTTTTCACCTAACGTTTGTCGAGTTAATCTGACAACAATGTATAGGCGAGGTGGAAACTTCAAGTAGCTTTGCTAATAATAAAAGCCAATGAAGAATGTATCATATAGGGAGGCGTGCAACTTGGAGGAAGGTAATATGATATTTCCTTTTATTTCCTTATTTTGTGAACCAGGAAACTGTGTTTAATTCACCTCCTCTAATGATACATATGGGGCACCTCACGTACCACACTTGTTTATCTCCTCAAGAGACTGTAGCAACTCTTTTTTGTGAATGAATGAAATCTGAGTAACAGAGAAAGCCGAGTGAACCGAACTGAAAGCCTACTCCTTGTGTCTTCCCTGAGAATCGGAGAATCCTTGTCATCCTGAGGAACATCTGCCTGGTAATGTGACTTTGTTTGGTTTGGGTGTATCTTGTTACGAGTAAAGATTTTGTCAAATTTGCCTAGTATCCTGCCTCCGGCAGACTGGGATATCATTTAGCCTACATTTGAAATTAAGCTGGCATTTGAAATCTGAATTTGAATCTGTTTGTTTTGCAAATTTCAGGGGACAAATGTAAATAGATTTGAGCTTAAGATGGATCTTAACATTTGCAATATTAAGCATCAACTTGCCAGATTCAGTATTGTAACACGGTATTTTTCTAACATCCAACCTTACCATTATGCATTGTTGGAAATGGAAATGTTGTTTGAAAATGAGAATTAAAGCAAATTCAAGTTGGAAGACTTTGCTGGAGAATCACCCCCCCCCCCAATCAAATCTGAAACGTGAAGGTCCCTTCTATATGTACAGAAGTCAAAGGAACACATACTTTGAATATTTCTAAACCTCCTTTTCATTTTACCAAATGCCATGTATTACAGTAAGTTAATTTAATACCATCAGTATTAACAATACAGTAAGTTAACTTAGTTTTTTTATTATATTCTATAATGGTTGTCATTAGTAAAATCTGACAAACTAACACACAAAGAACATTTAATCAGAAAACAATGTTAATATTCTGATAGTGGAACTGCTGTTACATTCTAAAAGCAAGTGGTGATTTACATCTGCTTCTGTGGGTGGGGAATTCCTCCGTTCAGACCCACAGATCTAGAACCTTATCAGGAAAGCCAACTGGTGGAGAGGGGCTCAAGAGAAATACGGCCCATGAGCCAAAGGTTAAAAACCAGGGGTGTCAAACATGCGGCCCGTGGGCTGGATGTGGCCCGCAGAGGGCTTTTCTGTGGCCCATGGAGCCAAGGCAGCCAGCCCCCACTTACCACTCCCTTTCTGGGCTTTCCGGGGCTGCTGTGGCCCCGCAAGCCCAGCCAGCTGCCTTCCCCCATCCCTTCCCCGTTGTCTTTTTTCCTTTCTCTCCCTTTCTCTCTCTCTTGCTCCCACCCCTCTCTCTTTCTGGGCTTTCGTGAGCCCAGCAGGATCCTTTCCTTTCCTTTCTGGCCTTCCTCAGGCCACTCCGGCCCCATGAACACAGCCAGCTGCCTTGCACCATCCCTTCCCCATCATCTTTCTTCCTTTCTCTCCCGCTCCTTCTCACTCCCCCCCCTCTCTCTCTCTCTTTCTGGGCTTCCAGGGCCAGAGCAGCTCCAGGAGCCCAGCAAGATCCTTCCCCCCCTTCTCCCTCTCCCCCTCACGCTCTCTCTTTCTGGGGGTCCCGCTTCTAGAGCAGCCCAGGGAGCCCAGCCAGGATCCTTCCCCCTCCTTTTCTGGGCTTACTGGGCTGCTACGGCCCCGCGAGACCAGACAGTTGTCTTCCCCCATCCCTTCCCCATCTTCTTTCTTTCTCTTTCTTTCTTTCTTTCTTTCTTTTTTTCTTTCTTTCTTTCTTTCTTTCTTTCTTCCTTCCTTCCTTCCTTCCTTCCTTCCTTCCTTTTTCTTTCTTTCTTTCTTTCTTTCTTTCTTTCTTTCTTTCTTTTTCTTTCTTTCTTTCTTTCTTTCTTCCTTCCTTCCTTCCTTCCTTCCTTCCTTCCTTCCTTCCCTTCCTTTTCTCTTTCTTTCTCTCTCTCTCTCCCCCTTTCTCTCCTGCTTTACTCTTTCTGTCTCTCTCTCTCTCTTTCTCCCTCTTTATTTCTCCGGTGGTTTGGATCAGTGGACTCTGACCTGGAGAACCAGGTTTGATTCCCCACTCCTCCACATGAGTGGCAGACACTAATCTGGTGAACTGGATTTGTTTCCCCACTCCTACACACAAAGCCAGCTGGGTGACCTTGGGCTAGTTACCCTCTCTCAGATCCACCTACCTCACAGGGTGTCTTTTGTGGGGAGGAGAAGGGAAGGTGATTGTAAGCCAGTTTGATTCTTCCTTAAGTGGTAGAGAAAGTTGGTATATAAAAGCCAACTCTTCTTCTTCTTCTTCTTCTCCTCTCTTTCTCCCTATCTTTCTGGACTGCGAGAGGGCTGCAGGCTCACCAGTCAAAGCAGCTAGCCCCCCTCTAGCCCAGATCTGGGCTGGTGAGTTTGCTGCGGGCTCGCCAGCCAAGGCAGCCACACACACACCCCAGTCCAGATCTGGACTGGCGAGTTTGCTGCAGGCTTGCCAGCCAAGCCAGCCACACACACACACACACACACATACACACACACACACACGGAGTTTAAATTTTTTTTAAAAAAAAATTAATGCCAGGGACTAGATACAAACTTTACAGAAGACACATGCAAAGTCAATTAATGATATTATTTTTTATTTAAAATACAAGCATACTTAAAACAATAACAATAAGACTGTTAAATAAAAGAAAATACTGTAAGAATGTTATTGTTATAGGCTGTTTGTTTTTTAAGTAAAAAACAATATAATTAATTGACTTTCCCTGTGTTTTTTTATAAAGTTTGTGTCTCTAATATCTGGCATTACATTTTATGGCATTTATTTATTTATTTACATGTGGCCTGGTCCGACCAAGTGACATTTATGTCATATCTGGCCCTCTTAACAAATGAGATCGACACCTTGGGTTAAACATTTCCTCCCGCTCCAACCACTCCCCTGCTCAAAATTCCAGCTTCCTGGAAAAAGTAATGGTGCTTTGTTACATGCACTTGTATATAGTTTTCTGCTTACAGCAGGGATGGGGAACCTTTTTTCTGCCAAGGGCCATTTGGATATTTATAACTGACATGGGAGCTTACTACTTGTAACTCTGACAATAACATCATTCACGGGCCATACAAAATTATCAGCTTAAAAATTAGCCTGCTGTATTTAGTCCAACATTTAGCCAAGAGGCACAACAGGAGACGGCTCCGAGAGTTTTCCACGTAGAGCGACTCGCTTTTGAGCTCTGCCATCCCCAGCTGGGCCCAAGAGATTCAGGCAGGACAGCAAACACAAGACGGAGTGAGTGACAAGCCACTCGGGGCTTGTAGGCGAAGGAGCCCAGTCCAGTAACGCCCCGATCCGGCACTTTCCTGCCCTATGCATCTTTTTCAGGGCTTAGAGGGAAAGAACCAGAAGGAAGAGAGGGTACTGACCAAGCCCCAAGCAGGCAGCTGCCCAGATGACCCCCCAACCCGTGCAGGCAAGCAGGCTGGCATCCAAACGGTGGTGCACTCGTCCACCTGGTGGCACAGGATGGACTGTTGCACCAGCTGGGCATAGCCGTCCAGCTACATGCCGGAGTTGCTCCTGCTCCACATGGTTGGGGCTGGATTCTACAGCCAGCTCCTGCTGGGATGATATGAGGACACACTGGCTAAGAACTCGCCCCCACGCATTCTGGCCCTGCCCCCTTTAACCCCTCCATTGTCGCCACTTCCGCCCCCAGCCCTCTTGTAGTACAGAGGGAATACATTTCTTCATGGCCCAGGTGGGAAAGGGTTAACACAGTTTCTTGGGCGGTCCTAGCTGCTCCATAGCTAATGACTCTTCTGCAAGGGGGAAAGAAGGTTCCTTTTCTTGGCAAAACAAACTCACATCAACCTTGAATAGAGGTTATTCCTGTTTGCGGGAGGGGGCGGATCACCAGTCTTAGATTCTTCCGAGCTAGAGATCCGCCAGGACCCACGAAGGGCCAGACCAAATGATTTTGCGGGCCTTATATGGCCCCCGGGCCTGACGTTCCCCACCCCTAGCTTACAGAATGCCAATTGAAGTAGGGTATTGGCTGAAGGTATATGGCTGGGATAGTGCTTGTAATTGCTACACAAGAGCCCCAGGAAGTGGACCAGGATCTCTTTGGAAGTCTCTCTGAAGATTACACCCAATTATTTCAATGCATCTGTGTAAACTCTCTATTTATTGTCAGGTCATTCCCTCCCCTCAACCGACTGGAGCACCAAATCCTGATTGGGGCATTGGGCGTTGAAACTCACATAGCCATGATTTCCCCACTGACCCTGTGCTTTCTGTGGGCTCTTCTGGGTGTGGCTGGTGCTCAGACCAAAAGAGGTAAGTCTTTGACCAATAGTCCAAAGGATCCTTGTAGATTTTCTCCCCACCCCCCGCCAAGATTTGTGACAAAGGTTTGATGTGATCCTAGGAGGTTCACTTCTACAACCTAACCCAGCCCATGCAAATAAGACAAAACATTAAGCGTATGTATTTAATAGTAGTACAGTTTATTGCAAGTTGCCAAAAGCCATTACAATCTTAGCCAAAAAAAGTAATAAATGAACAAATGTTAACAACAGTTTTAAAAATTGCTAAAAATTAGTTCAAAGGAATAGAGTTAAGGTTGCCAAGTCCCTCTTCGCCACTGGTGGGAGGTTTTTGGGTTGGAGGGTGGGGTTTGGGGAGGGGAGGGACTTCAATGCCATAGAGTCCAATTGCCAAAGCGGCCATTTTCTCCAGGTGAACTGATCTCTATTGAGATTGTGATAGCAGCAGATCTCCAGCTAGTACCTGGAGGTTGGCAACCCTAAATGGGGTTAAAATTGCCAAACCCTATAAGTGCAGAAATAGTAACAGCAGATTAAACAAGCATAACTAGCACAAATTTTCTTGGCAACCAGTGTATACAGTGATATCATGTCAGTGACACTCTGGTCAACATCACATAAAAGATCAATGATTTTCGGTATTTCTGTATTTATATCAGTATCTTCCAAGAAGAAGTCACAATTTCCCTGTCTTTTTTTTCTTGCTTCTCAAACCCCAAACAATTTATAATAGCCTAGACGGGAGATTAGGATCTGGGGGATACACATAACTGGGCCTCAGTTCCACAACTAAAAATCTCTCCCCTCATTGCCAGTCCAGAAAACAATTTTAAAGTGTCAAAGGGACTTTCTTTTTCACCAGAATAAAAGCAGGGTTATCCTAGCCCATAAGGCACTGTGTGTAGGGCTCCCAATTGGCTCCATCCAGACCCAAATTTGCTTAGCTTCCTCAAAGTTGCAGGATCACACGGCGTCTAACACACCACTGTGGTAACTATTGAGTGATTACGAAAAATTCACCATTAGGGTTGGGATAAAGGATGGAATTCTGCATTAATAACTGTCGGGATAGAAATATTTGGTGTTCCATAAGAACATAAGAAAGGCCCTGCTGGATCAGACCAAGGCCCATCAAGTCCAGCAGTCTGTTCACACAGTGGCCAACCAGGTGCCTCTAGGAAGCCCCCAAGCAAGATGACTGCAGCAGCATTATCCTGCTTGTGTTCCACGGCACCCAAAATAATAGGCATGCTCCTCTGATACTAGAGAGAATAGATATGCAGCATGACTAGTATCCATTCTAACTAACAGCCATGAACTAACAGCCCCTCTCCTCCATGAATATGTCCACTCCCCTCTTAAAGCCCTCCAAGCTGGCAGCCATCACCACATCCTGGGGCAGGGAGTTCCACAATTTAACTATGCGTTGTGTGAAAAAAATACTTCCAAGATGTCATTTCCAAAAGCATTATCCAGGTATGCATTCTTCTTTCAGCTACATCCTTTCTGAAAGGGCACCCACCAGCACCGATGCAATACAGGGGAAGTAGACGTTGCATCTTTTGTGGAGCAACCAAGCGCCTTCAGAATCCTGCAGAGAATGCAGCACCCACCCATGAGAACACAAGGGCTGCCACATCCCCCAGCAGAAACACCGCTGTGCCGTCCATCGTAACCAGGCCTGCGATGAACAACTGGCACCCTAGGGCACATGTTCAGAAGGAGCAAGCAATGAGTACCCTGCCTCCAAGCGTTCAGAAAACAAATGGGACTTCTCTTACTGAAGCCAGGTTGGAAGACTTTGGAACCTCGGTGGCCTGCTGTACCCTAACAACAGGCAACATCAGCATAGGAAACACTGTGCAGGGATCAGTGAGGATGAACCAAAGAGAAGTGGTTAGGCAGGAAACTGGGTTGGCCCCGTTGCTGCAGAACCAAGCTCAGCCTCGACGGTCCCCATCCCATTCTGGCTACAAACCCAAACCTAAACCTGTTAGGCCCAAGCCATATAGACCAAAGCCATACCCCAGACCATATGGTAGCAACAGCATTAATGGTGGAGGCTCAACACACTGGACTGTCTCCTTCCCTGCCCTCATTCTTGGCCTTGCCGGACTACTGGTGGTTCACCAGGTCTCTTAGTTCAGCTTCTCCTCTCTTCCTTCAGCACTCCCATGAAGAGTGTCATGCTTTTGTTTCCTTACAAACAAGTTTCCGCAATGGACCCAAGGCCAAATTCATGATGATCAGACAGATGGTCTATATGGCAGACAACTAAAAAAAAGAAGGATGTCCTCAGGGCCGTCCAAACTGTGAAAAAAAACTGGGGTGTGGGGAGAGAAAATAAGAAATGTTTTCACTTAGTGGAAAGGCACCCTAGGATCAGCCCTATGGCTCTAAACACCAAAGAGTCCTTTTAGAAATATGTGGGAAAAAATAAGATAGTTATGATTTATTTAAGTGTGAATCAGGGTGGATAAAAATAAATGATTTTTAAAATTTAAATCGGATTTTTTTTATTTAAATCAGATTTTTTAAAAATAAAATATTTTTTGAGGGAAAATCTATCTAAAGAGGTTTTTCTATTTAAGATACGTTATAGTCCAAAGGCTATTCCTCATGAAATAAGGATTAGTTTTTAATTATGTAGTCTGAGGCTGTATATTCATGCAATGTTTACATTTTTTGGTCAATGAATGCCATTAATCCATTCACAGTCATGCTCCTCCAGAGATTTCTGTAAGATTATTTTGGGCAGTTTTTCTATCTAGAAGATATTATCACAGATGCTTCGTTTTGCAGTTCTCAAAACTGTGAATGCGTGTCTGCAGAGATAACATGCCTCTTTTTCACAGCACAAATGTTATAAAACAAACTTATGTAGCTGAGAAAAATACCGTATCCCACTGTTCCTTTGCAAATCTATGTACACAGAATCAGCCCCTTACCTCTTAAATGCTAAGTTTCAATAAGTTCAATGAAAAGCAGATTGTTCAGAATGGAATTGATCTGCACAAGGAGCTCAGTGCAAGGAGGGGAGGGGCAAGCAGTAAACTTGAAAGTAAAACCTTTTGAGGAGAATACTCCCCAAGTTTTTATGTAGAAAACCATGATTTAAATCTAGTCTTACTGACTAGTGATTTAAATCCTGATTTAATTTAAATCGGCCCTGGTGTGAACCAGAGTCACATCTCCTATCCCCTTCAGCTGTAGACACAGCACTAACTGCAGTTATCATTCAAGCACAGAGGGCCCCTTTAAGGAGTGCTTATAAATTGGGTTGCCAACCTCCAGGTGGTGGCTGGAGATCTCCCGCTATTGCAACTGATCTGCAGCTGCTAGAGATGAGTTCACCTGAAAAAAATGGCAGTTTTGGCAATTGGACTCTATGGCATTGAAGTTCCTCCCCACTCCAAACCTCCTCAGGCTTGCCCCCCCCAAATCTCCAGGTATTTCCACCCCCCCACCCCCCACCCGATGCTAAAGGGTTGCATAAATCACCGTTGTCTGGAGTCACAGGGAGAGCGTAATCAGAACCACCTGGAGGCGTCTTTGTTTTATGGCAGGTAAGCGCCCGGCTTGGGGAAGGCATGGGTCTCCCTGGGAGGAGGACCCATGGCTGCTGCCGTGAGTCTCCTTGTTTCCTCCCCTCCAGAGACCCTCCCTGCCAGCCCCAGAGCCTCCCTGCTGATTAGCTGTTTTTCCCAATCAGCTGTTGGGCAGGGAGGAAGGGAGGATGGGGCTGCTTTGTTCTCCATCCTCCCGTTGGGCCACCCAAACAAACCCAACCTGACGTCATCACGTAAATGATGCTGATCGGAGCCCCCAACTCGCCTCCCTAAACCTCCCACTGGTTCCAAGGAGGGACCTGGCAACCCCATTTCTGATGCTTCCAACAACCCCACCAGGGTCTTTTACGCATGGCTTTTTCACTCACCCCCACTCCGATGATTTTGGGTCTTTGTGTTGATTATGTATGCCGTTTCCGATTGTCAGAGGTCGCCTCGCTCTCCTCCTGCATTTTGTTCGCGTTTTGAAATTCGAGCTAAAACAGGACTCTGAAAACGCGAGCAAAACACGGGGAAATGCAGGGGGAGAGCGAGGTGACCTTTGACGGTCGGAAACGGCATGCATAATCCAAACGACGACCAAACGTTGTCAGAGGGGTGATGGCAAGGGAAGCAGTCATGCACAGAAAACCTTTGTGAATAGGATTGCCAACCTCCAGGTAGTAGCTGGAGATATTGGCCACTTTGCCAATTGGACACTATGGCATTGAAGCCCATCCCCTTCTCAAACCCTGCCCTCCTCAGGCTACGCCCCAAAAACCTCCTGCCAGTGGCGAAGAGGGACCTGGCAACCCTGTTTGTGAAAGCCATAAAATTCAGGCGGGAAAGAACTTTGCTACCACCTAGCAGCTGTGCTGCAAATGGACTACTTGTCTGACCAAAATACTTCGATGAGAGGGGACTTCCACTCCGGGGCCTTAAAAGATCTGGCAGCACCAGCTAGTTTGGAGTCACTCCCTCTCCAGCTAAGGTTTGCATTAAGGTTCCACATTAAGGAAGGTGTTACGCATATAGAAGATCTGTGGAGATCGACATTTTCTTTTCCCTCTGCTACCAGCAAAATCATTTTGACTGCTGAGTTCCAGACCAACTGGATTATCTGAATCAACTTCAGCAGCGACTTCTCACACTGAGCAATTATTTTGCTCATCACTTTTCACAAATATAAAACTATCAACATTTGTGCAAGACTGAGCGCCAGTGTTGTGCAGCGGTTAAGGTGTCAGACTAGGATCTGGGGAACCCAGGTTCAAATCCCCACTCTGCCATGGAAATTTGCTGGGTGACTTTGGGCTAAGTCACACGCTCTCAGCTTTGACCCTGGCAAGTATTTGGATGGGAGACCTCTCAGGAACCACCAGGGTCATGACGCGGAGGCAGGCAATAGCAAACCATCTCCGAACATCTCTTGCCTTGCAAACCCTACGAGGTCTCCGTCAGTTGTGACTTGACGGCAAAACACACACGCGCAAGGGGAGGTGAAATGATATCCACTGGTCCACAAGAGAAGACATCAAACACAGCACAGTCTGCTTAGAGCAGGGGTCCCCAACGTGGTGCCTGTTGGCACCATGGCACTCGCCAACAACTTCCCTGGCCCCCGCCAAGTGTTTTTAGAAAGTAGGCGGGGCCAGGTGGGACTTCTGCCCAGGAGGGCTTGTGATTGGCCACTGGAGAGCCAAATTGGCTGTGAAGATTTAAAAAAAAAAAGAAGCTGCAGCTGCCATCACAGCACAAGGATCTTCACTGTGTGACTGAAGGTAAGCCGTGTATATGCAAGGTATCTTGTTAAACGCACCTTCTGTCGAAATGTTCAGTAGTTACTATTAGAATTATGCACAACTTCCCTCCCTGTCATTCTGTCATTTGGAGCCACTAAAACTGGCGTTTAGCAAAGTTTTAAAAAAATTGTTTTGTGTTTAGCTTGTGTTATGTTTGTGTTGGCTGATCTTGGATCATAATAAATGAAATGATGAAATGATGGTTGGTGCCATCCCATTTGCCTGCCATTTTGTGGTTGGCTCCACCTCCTTTGGCTCCGCCTCCTTTGGCAGCCATTTTGGGGTTGCGCTCACCACCGTGTCAGGATTCCAAAGGTGCCTGCAGGTTCACAAAGGACAGGGACCTCGGATTCAGACTGCAAAGAGAAAATCACCATTGTAAATTAGTATTTGAATTGCCAAGAATTATTATAGTTCTCTAATTTCTTGACCCACTCCTGGCTCCAGTCCACACATCTTATTACTGTAGCACAAAGGACAGGTAGGAGCAGCCCTGGACAAACTTTTTCTACACTCCTTTTTGTGCAAATGAAATTTAAAGTGATGTAAATGGGTGAAAACAAATCCAAGTCTTGTGCATGCCCAAATCAGAAGAAGGTAGTTCCAGTGCATTCAATGGGATATACTCCAAGGAACTGAGCAGAAGACTAGTAGGAAGAGGGGAACGCGTACACCACAATGGAAATGCATGGATCTCTGGACCTTAGTAGAGACTGAGGAGGAATTATTTGGAGCTTACAATGTAAGGGGCTTTTTATATGGTACAGAACTGGAGCCTCTCCTTGTGGGCTGGTTTACATGTTGTGAATGAAGGGCATGTTTCAAATCACTCTATCTGGCCTCTTAGTAAAACAAGCACAGATTTTCCATACTCCTGCAAATGACCCAAGCGAAACATTTGAGATATTTAAATGAAAAAGTGTCCCATCTGTGTGGTAAGCCACATGATGAGCAATCCACCGTGTGGTAACAGCCACCACTAAGATTCTTTAAACAAAGAATACAAAGTCCTTCATGGCCTCCCCCCCCATGCCCCCACCACCACAACTTTGCTCATGTCAGAAGAGGCTTCTGGGGAGGGGTGCCAACCTGCAAATGGGCAAAATCAGTAACTGCCTGTACATGTGCTTTCTACACTGGGGCTTCTGCCTTGCAGAATAGTCTTCCTGTAGAGGACAGGAAAGCTCCCATGCTCCTGGCTTTCCAAAAACTATGCAAAACTGAATTATTCAAGAGGGCTTTTCTGCACAGGTAATAGAGTTGCTGTTAAGTCCGCGTGGGGAGGACACACGAGGTCGAGACGGAGTTCCAACACAACGCTTCATTGTGGTCAAGAACAGAACTGAGAACTGTGTAAAACTGGCCCCGCTTATATTCCCCCCCTGGCCGCTTGCGGCCACTCCCCCCCCCGATCCGTGATAGGGGGGAACAACCCCCGGGTTGCCAATAGCGCGACCCAGCTTAGGGCCAACGGGGCGCACTGGCTTGGGCCAATGGCGCGGGCAGGGTTTAGGAGCCTTCGCCCGGGACTCAAGCTCCTAGGTTTCCCCCTGCTTATCCACCTAACTATTTACATACATAACAGTTACTGACCTGAATGGCCCAGGTTAGCCTGAGCTCATCAGATCTCAGAAGTGAACCAGGATCAACCTTGGTTAGTACTTGGAAGGAGACCACCGAGGAATATGCAGAGGAAGGCAATGGCAAACCACCTGTTAGTCTCTTACTTTGAAAACCCTACTGAGTTGCCATAAGTCGGCTGCGACTCGACAGCACTTTACATATGCATAATAGGGTTAAACTGTACAAAATGGTTCACAAACTTACATGGATAAACCATTGAGACTGTGATGTATACTGCTGCATATAGCTTATTGTAAGTAGCATCCTATTATGAAATTTCTATACCACTTAATGTGTCTTGTTAATACTTCTCCTATACTTCAGTTTTTTTCTGGTGGTTCCAGACTTCTGAAATCCTAAGGCATTGTTTACTGAATGTCCTATTTTGCTGAATGTACTGACTCACTATGTGTAATCTATCTTGAGTCCCTGTGAGAAAGGTGGACTATGAACAATGTAAATATATAAATAAACTACAGTATCCCAAAGGGACTGTTATAAGGAAACTGGTGTTCAGAAGTTTTAATCACAAGGGAGAAGAGACATGGTTAGTAGCTGACAAAGAGAAGTGCATGCCGCATGTCCAGCTTCTTGCCATAGTTATGTCCCAGAAGAGTACATTTTTATCCAGATCATTTTTAGCTGCATCCTAAACAACACCCTTACTGGCTTTTAAACACCAGGTCATGACATGGTAGCTGACAAAGGGAGCTTTAACTCTCAAAAGAACCCTGACAATCTTGTTGGTCTTTGGTGCTACTAAAAGGTTACTCTTCTACTGCCGCGCAATACAGTCTGAGACAGGTCAAGATGGTCATTCTCTTGGGGTCACCTGCATGCATACCTTTGAGTCTGACCGGTGGGGCAGGTTTTCTCTTGAGTTTGACAGGTGGGGAAGGTCAATGGAATGGTCGACTATTAGTGGTTGTATTGTTTTTAATGTACTGTTCCACGTTTCTCTCCACCGTAAGCCTCTTTGTGGACATGTCCGGTTCAAAATGGGCAGAATTTATTCTGTAAATGATAAACCACTGAAGTTGGGCCATAGCAAGGGGTCACCTGAATATATTTCCCAAAGATGATTTTACAACCAATTCAACCATGCAGAAACAGGTTCAGTCCTTTCTGGGTTTAACCACTTGAAACTGCAGGTGGGAGATGATACGTTTAATGCCCCCTTTAAAACAAACAAACCTCAACATGTCTGCGTTCCTCTGGAAAGCTGGCAAAATGCTTTATTGTTATTTTAAAATTTCTGTTCTGTGTTATTAGTTGAAAGCCTAGCCTTTTCCTTGACATACTAATTTGCCACACGCAAGAAGATTTGGGGTGGGGGGTTTTTCCAAATAGAAAAGCGTTAAAAATGGCACAGACAGCCACATGCAGTCTGAGGGGAGGGTCTGTACAAACAAGATGATTTAGGTTGTGGTGTCAGCCCGGAAGGACTATACCATATCTCCATGTTTCAAGCAACACAGGAGTTAGCTCACGCTAACTGCAACGGCTTCACCCTCCGTGTCTGTGCGTGGTCCGTGTTCCCCCTGAAGAACCGCACAGTGCTGGCCCACAGACTCGAGATCTTGATGCGGTAATGGATGGTGCCGTCTCGAACGTCATAGACGTTGATCTGATTGTCCTGACGCCCGGAAGCAAACTTCAGCACTTGGCCACCGCAGTCTATAGCCATGTCGGCGTTGTTTTGGACGCACAAAGGCTCCTTGGCGTATTCCTGCGCTGCAAACTCCAGGCAGCCCTGCAGTTCTTCCGAAAGCACACCCCAGGACCGTAAGTTGCTTTTCACCTCCAGGATATCGCGAATGCTCAATGGCTCCTGGCGAGTGGACAGCCTAGCAAGGTACATTTCAGCGGTCCGTTCCCGGACATCGAATTGGATGGCGTTGTGCAAGATGTACACTAAAATCTCGCAGTCTCCGTTCCCAGAGAGGAACTGCACGGTTTGTCCGTCACACTGGACGACCATTTTGGAATTCTGTTGCACCGAGAGGGGCTCCCGACTAAAGCCATCAATGGCTTCATTGAAACAAGCCTGGAGCATATAGTTCACCCCGCTCAGCCGATCGCGGTGCCTCAAGAGGTTCCCAAGGGTTAGGGGTTCATAGGAGGACAACAGGATGGCTGCATACTGGAGAAAGTCCTTTAGGATCCTGACGACACCGTGCGGGGCCCACTTGTGCTTGCCGGTCACAGTGACCTCATGTCCAGTGCTTGAGGGAGAAGAGTCCATCTTCTCCACAGCGAGCCAGGAGGCAGACAACAGAACGGTACTCACAGTCACCACGGTGGAAACGATCAGGATCCTCTTGACCTGGGCTATAAAGGATCGGAAGAATGTACCGAGGGCCCACTGGAAGCCGTTTCTGAAGAGGCCAGCCATATTCCTAAAAACGGGAAGGGAAGGGAAGAGAAGGGAGAAAGGGAGAAAGGGAGAAAGGGAAGGGAAGGGAAGGGAAGGGAAGGGAAGGGAAGGGAAGGGAAGGGAAGGGAAGGGAAGGGAAGGGAAGGGAAGGGAAGGGAAGGGAAGGGAAAGAAAGAAAGAAAGAAAGAAAGAAAGAAAGAAAGAAAGAAAGAAAGAAAGAAAGAAAGAAAGAAAGAAAGGAAGGAAGGAAGGAAGGAAGGAAGGAAGGAAGGAAGGAAGGAAGGAAGGAAGGAAGGAAGGAAGGAAGGAAGGAAGGAAGGAAGGAAGGAAGGAAGGAAGGAAGGTTGACAACATCAGTTTTGGGAGGCAACAGGGCTTTTTCTGTGGTGGTACTCACCAGTACTGAGTTCCAGCACCTTTGGGGGGGGGGTTCTCTCAAGCACTGAGGGGGAAACTGGTAGATATTGGTACACACACCCCAAAACAAAAAAAAAGCACTGGGGGAAATAATCCAAAAACAATATTCCATTCTTTGATTTTTTTAAAGTTGCAATCTGCTTCCGCTTCTTACCCTTGGAAAGTTTAACCTTACAGAAACCATAAAATTAACCATCTGCTGCATGAACGCAACAGTTTCCTTTTCTCTAGCATGCAACTGTGGACAGATCAACAGCAGAACCTGAGTGTTTGGAGAAGAAGGCCCTTTCTTTCTCGCCTGTTTTTGCCAAGTCTCCTCACCACTGTTCCACTGAGTCACAGCTCAGTGATCTAGCATGCAAAGCAGATGCTTTAAGGCCCCAGGTTCAATCCCCACTATCTCCAGATAAAAGGAGCAGGTAACTGGGGGTGTGGGGGTGCGGAAGACCTTTACCTGAGACCCTGGAGAGGCGCTGCTAGTCAGACAAAACTGACCTTGATAGATCAATGGTTCAGTATAAGGCAGCGTCATGTGTTCAATACTCCATGAAACTGTCGTCTTAGTTTTGCCCTATTAAAGGTAAAGGTCCCCTGTGCAAGCACTGGGTCATTCCTGACCCATGGGGTGACATCACATCCCGACGTTTCCAAGGCAGACTTTGTTTATGGGGTGGTTTGCCAGTGCCTTCCCCAGTCATCTTCCCTTTACCCCCAGCAAGCCGGGTACTCATTTTACCAACCTCGGAAGGATGGAAGGCTGAGTCAACCTTGAGCAGGCTACCTGAAACCAACATCCGTTGGGATCGAACCGGCTGCTGTCCCGTTATTACCTTCCCAGACGGTGTTCAGAAACTGCTTATATCCCCTTATGCTTGGACTACCAGGTGTCAGGAAATCCCTTTCTCTTCTGGTACCCTGGAGAGTGTTTGCCAGTAAGAGTAGAAAATACTGAGCTAAATGGACCAACTCTGTACATGGCAGCTTTACGTGTTCATAGGCCTAGTGAACCAAACACCACCTACCACAACAGCACATCATTCAAAACATATCACATATCATTCAAAACAGACACAGACTGGGAAACACCTGGAGATTTGGGGGGTGGAGCCTGAGGAGGGCGGGGTTTGGGGAGGGGAGGGACTTCAATGGGGTGTAAGGCCATAGGGTCCACCTTCCAAAGCGCCCATTTTCTCCAGATGATTTCTGTCACTTGAAGATCAGTTTAATAGCGGGAGATCTTTAGTAGGGTTCCCAGCTTTGGGCTGGGAAACACCTGGAGGTTTTTGGGGCTGAGCCTGAGGAGGGCGGGGTTTGGAGAGGGGAGGCACTTCAGTGCCATAAAGTCCAATTGCCATTTTCAGTCCAGTAGCCCTTTTCTCCAGTTGATCTGATCTCTGTCGCCTGGAGACCAGTTGTAATAGTGGGAGATCTCGAGCCACCACCTGGAGGTTTTACCCAAACAATAACCTATGCTGACAAATTTTAGTTACAACAATAACAACAGCACGAAGGCTCCTTAAATGTATATCAATTTACTATGAAATAATATTATTTAAAGAAATATCAAAAACATTAGCAACAGCGTCCAAGAGTTATATATTTCTGATCATTAAACATAACATAAGCAGGTAAGATCGTACAAACTAAACAACGCAAATTTGATTTAGCAGGTTACTTCACCGCCAACATAGTAATACAGGTTGATTCACCGTATGACTTTCTTATGCCAAGGAAATAATTCTGTGGAAGAATTATTATTATTATTATTATTATTATTATTATTATTATTATTATATTAGCTGTTGCTAATGTTTTTGATATTTCTTTAAATAATATTCTTTCATAGTAAATTGATATACATTTAAGGAGCCTTCGTGCTGTTGTTATTGTTGTAACCACCTGGAGGTTGGCAACCCTACTCGCCAGCCACCATCTAGAGTTTAGAAAATGGCGGCACGAAGGCTCAATAAATAAAAAACCACACTGGAATTAACTCGAAATCATATATAATGTATAGGCATTACGTCATGCACGTAATGCCTATACACTATATATGATTTCGAGTTAATTCCAGTGTGGTTTTTTATTTATTGAGCCTTCGTGCCGCCATTTTCTATAACGTAGTTATTTCTGGCACAGGTGTTTCTCGTTACTGTACCATCTAGAGTTTGGCAACCCTAGACTACAGAGTATCTGTGTGCAGTTAAATAATTAAAAGAAAAATTAAATACGAATGACATATCCATTCAAGGGAAATCAGGCCAAATAGCTGAAAATCTGCCGGAAGAACTGCATGGATACACCCAGCACTGATGGACTGGGCAGAGTTTTTGCGGCCGCTTGCGCGATCCTGTGCTTGGAAGAATCATGTGTGTGTGTGTGTGTGTGTTAAGTGCCGTCAAGTCGCTTCCGACTCATGGCGACCCTATGAATGAAAGTCCTCCAAAATGTCCTAATGGTGACCCTATGAATGAAAGTCCTCCAAAATGTCCTCTCTTTGACGGCCTTGCTCAGATCTTGCAAATTGAAGGCCGTGGCTTCCTTTATTGAGTCAATCCATCTCTGGTTGGGTCTTCCTCTTTCCCTGGTGCCCTCCGCTTTTCCTAGCATGACTGTCTTTTCCAGTGACTCTTGTCGTCTCACGACGTGACCAAAGTACGACAGCCTCAGTTTAGTCATTTCAGCTTCTAGAGTCAGTTCAGGCTTGATTTGATCTAGAACCCACTGATTTGTTTTTTTGGCCGTCCACGGAATCCGTAACACTCTCTTCCAACACCACATTAATAGGCCATTTATTCATGGAAGGTTTTGCCTTGGATTTGCCACTCTACAGATGCACATTTCCCCCATCCGAATTCTCAAAACTCTGCACTGGGGGCTTATTGTTGAGTTTTGAGAATATGAATGGGGGGAAAGTGCATCGAAAGAGTGGCAACTCCAAGGCAAAACCTTCCATGAATAAACGGCCTTAAGGGATCTATTTTCTTCCTATCAGGAGCTGCCCTGATCTCCACCGCAGGGTGCCCTTTAAAAGCGACGGCCACAGGAGCCGCAGCTATAACATTTGCACGGATCCTGCAAAACGGCTTTGGGAACCGCGAAGGTCCAGGCGGTCGAATGCGAATAATTCTCATCAATGGAAATTTTTTAGAAATCCCAATAAAAAACCCCGATCGGATATGTCTTGGTTTCTGTCGCGTTTGGTACTCACAGGATCGGAGCCGGTCTTTGGGCCATCTTCTCTCATGTCATGAGAAATTGCAAAAAAAAAAAAATTTTTTTTTAAAAAGTTGAAGTTTGCAAAAAAAATTTTTACAAAGTTGCAGTTTCACTTTCCTGTATTCCACGTGATTTAGTATTCAGCCGCAGCACGGCCGGCTTTCGCGCGCATCCTTATTTGGCCCCGGGAGGGTGGCGCTTGCAGCGGATTTCCCCGTTTCCTCCCAGTTGCTCTGCACGTCTGCAGAAGTCCTCGCTCCGCTCGCCGATCCCAGCTCAGTCTCCTGTCGGCCGTGTAAACCAAAGACGAGTCCAACTGGATTTTCTCCGCAAGTGAGTGAGACGCCCGGCTTTGGAAGGCGTGCCTTCCAGCAGGGGGCGGCGAGGAGCCGCGATCTGCCCCCGTTCACACGCGCACCCCCGGGGCGGAGAGTGTCTGTCGGCGTAGAAGCAGGAAGCGAAGCGGCTGCGCCTCCTAGCAACTCCAGCCTCTCCAGAAACTCCTGCAAAGCCCACCTCTTTCCTGGCTGCCCACGTCTGGAGTGGTTCCCTTGCTTGCCAGGTGCCTGGGTTGCAACGCAAGGATGAGGCCGGGATGGGTGGGTGGGTAAATGGGTGCATGGGTGGGGGGGAGTGTTTGCAAGCCGTTTGCACGGAATCCGGGGCAGCCCCCGTTGGCGCGGCTTTGCAGAAACCCCCGGCCCAAAGTAGTAACTAATTTTTTAACGTGGGGTTTAACATGGGGTTTGCGGAGCAGGGATGCCGTGGAGAGGCATGGGCGGGTCGCCGGACTGCCGGATGTGCAAGAGGCCGGCGAGTAGTTTCGCTGGATGTTGGGTGTGTGTGTGTGTGTAAAGTGCCTTCAAGTCGCAGCCGACTTATGGCGACCCCTTTTTGGGGTTTCCAATGCAAGAGACTAACAGAGGTGGTTTGCAAGCCAGTGCCTTCCTCTGCCCAGCAACCCTGGACTTCCTTGGTGGTCTCCCATCCAAACACTAACCAGGGCTGGCCCTGCTTAGCTTCTGAGATCTGACCAGATCAGGCCAGCCTGGGCCATCCAGGTTGGAGGTGGGTGGGTGGGGTGAATTTGGTGCCTGCTTGCCAGCCCTTAAACCTCACTTAGACCAGTGGAGTTTCGTTTTCAACTCACGCTGAATATGATTTCAGTAAATCCGGAAGAGAAAAAAAAAGGCTCTGTGCTGTATAATATGGGAAAGCAGCAGCGACAGCACAAATTATCAATGCAGTTATATATATTGGGTGCAAAAATATATATACATTGACTACATAAATGACAAACAGTACATAAAAAACAAAGGACAAACATTCACTTGATAAAGGTAAGTACCGGTGATTCTGGTAAGTACCAGTATCAGTGATAGTTATAGCGTTTGGTACTTACCTTTATCACAGTGGTTCCCAACCTTTTTTTTGACCAGGGACCACTAGGACTTTTTTGTTCGGTGCAGGGACCCCAAGGTTCAAAATAAAAATTGCGAGAATTTGAAAATAAACTTTAATCATAACTGTTAGTTAAACTTTAAGCTTAGAATAATATTTGAATATATATTTTTATAATAGAGAACTTTTAATTGAAAATATTAATTTATGATGGGTTTATAACTTTGTTTCACGGACCTTAATTTAGTTCTCGCGGACCCCTGGGGGTCCATGGACCCCTGGTTGGGAACCAGTGCTTTATCAAGTGAATTTTTGTCCTTTGTTTTTTATGTACTGTGTACATGTTGTGTACACGTTGCTGCTTCTTTCGAATATGATTTCAGCGGCGCTTTGAGGTTTGTGTGAATCGCCCTAACTAAGCGTCGTGGTGGCCACAGCTGGTGCATATTTTGGGGGGGATCGGAGAACAGCTACTGTGGGTGCGAGAAATCTTGCGGGAACAGGAAACAGGAGAGCCGCTGGTCCGGGGATCCCACTTGGAAGAGTTCCAGAGTCACAGACTGGCGGTGCGCGGTCAGCCAGCGATGACATGAATGACCCCCCCACCCCGTGATTCTGCAGTGACCAGATGCGAAACAGGAGGGACCTCCTGGCCTTTTCAGACTTTTGCACAAGGGAGAATTGCAGGGGATGCAGCTTCTCACCTCTGAAATTAGGGCCTTGCGCACCACCACCCCTTATTAGTAAAAAGTTTAATCCTTTGCCTTTGAACCAGTGAATCAGCTAATGAAGCAATTTAAATCGTTGTGCTGGTTACCAAAACCTCAGGGCCTTTTTGAGATGTTGAAGTTCTCATAATTTACAATATGATAAAAAGGACGCACACACCCGTTGTCGGCCCAGGCTGTTGGCAACATTTCATTTTATTTCTTATTGCAATCGGTCAGAATAAGAATTGGTTTAAAAAGGGGGGACTGTTTTATTCCCTATTTCAGTAGATCAGAATTAGGACAGATTTAAAAAGAAAAAAAAGACTGTGCTCTTAATTTTTAGCCCTCTTCCATTTTAAAGCTTATGGCCCTGCCACATCTATTACAGATGGTGTGGGTAATGTCAGAAATAATCAACACTCTTATTCTCTTTTATAAATAGCCATAACTTGAGAATCGAGACTGGAGTCCAGAGAAATCTGTTTAACACGTTTTTTGATCAATGAAACGGAGCCTATCTTTCCATCAGTCATCTCAAAGGGTTCAGATGGGCGGTCCATCTTTTATTCCCTACTAAGTCCCTCCTCGCTAGTCCCTCCCCTTCTATAGGTTAGAAGAAAAAGGTCACTCCTTCCCGGCCGGTCCTAAATTGTATTTTACATCATCTTAAATGCCAGCCCTTATCCCACCTCCTTATTTCATTGGTTTTATTGATGAATATTTCATAAGTTTTCTGCGCATGTCCCCTTTGCAGTTGCACTGTTCTTGACCCATTATCTTGTGGTTAATTGTGCTGACCTTTTCAAAAAGCCTGTTACTGGAATATTTGGGGTATTTTTGTGGGTCTTGTGATACTGTTGGCTAGCAAGATTTCTTTACCTATTGCTACTTTGTTACTTCCTTATTCTGGCTGGTGACCCTCCCAGGGTCTCTTCTTTTGCCCTTTCCATTTCTTAGTGCAATGGCTGTCTCAGTGCTCATCCTTGATCTGGTATTGGTACAATCCTGGGACCCTGCTGAATTCTCTGCCCTGAGTCTGGAGTCAGTGGCATCAGAAGAGACTTTGCTTTGTTGTGGAACTGGCAAGCCGCTTCCTGATTTTAGCCACCACCACTCTGCTGACCCCAGTTCAGTAAGGCTTGAAATCTTGCACGGGGGTCCTGCAAACAGACCAAAGACTGCCAGTTCTAGGTCTTTATGGACAAGCCTTATACCTCTGGGAGGTTTTAGAGTTTTAAGACATTCTCACTCTTCTCTGTGTTGGTTATCACACTTATCAATGTTTCTCACACTTAATCTAAAGTGCATGTTATAATGGTATGCTGAGTTTATTTCATTTTTAATTCTTTTATATGATTTAAAGTTAGCGTGTATACTTTGCTACAAACCTATTGTGATTTAAAGCTTTAAATCATCCGCCTTCTGACTGAATGTGCAATTCTAATATTACCTCTTGTCAGCTGCTGGTCTGTGAAACCTATGCGCCGACCACAAAGGAGAAGTTATAAAGACTGTCTGGTTTCGTATTTTGCCAAATAGTCGGCAACTGCTTCGGTCATGTAGGGGCACTTACGAGATATGTTTAAGCGAGGTTTAGCGGCTGTTCCTGCAGGGGTTACGAGGTTGAGGAACAACAATGGGGCAGTGTAGGCCGTTCACTGTTCCCTATATTTCCCTGTGGAAGTGTGAATTGACCTATTCACCATCCTTAACCAAGGCTAATTATTTTATCCCCCCCCCTTCCGCCAGAGTGTGAAAGGCCCTGATATTTTGGTTTTTTTGTGTGTGTTTTTTAAAAGGTTTATTTTTATAATTAAGGGGATACAGAAGGGAAAAGAAGGGAAGGGTAAAAACCGTTTGATATACAAAAACAATAAAGCCGATTCAATAGAAAAAAAAACTTAGTCGAATACGATACCATATGACAAGCATGAATATTAATCAAGTAAAATAAAATATATCTAAATATGTAGTTGTTAAAGTATGGAAGTCAATCAGATTATCTACCTATAACATAATGAAAGTGTATTATACCGTTTGAAAACCCAGGAGTTACATGACGAATGGTTGGAACATACTGGATAAAACATTGCCTATTACTTATTCTAATGCTGTTCAGTGTGTATCAATCATTTGATTAAATGGAAGTCATATAAATGTAAAATGATTCCCGCTTTTCATCAAATTGTTCTGTAAATTCGTTATGATTGGGGTTGCTCGGGGGTCGCAAAACTAGTTTTTGGGGGGGTTGTTGACTTTGGGGGTTGTTAACACGCTTCACCCCCTTGGATTTGCCGACAAATGTGGGGTCTGTTCTCCGTCAGGATGGTATTTGAGAGTCTATAATGGGTTAATCCAGATCAGTCATCCCTGTGACTATGGTGGTTGAAGGATGGGCTTTCATTTGGTATGGGCTAAGGGGTTAAAATGAGGATTTGGCTCCCCCAAGGAATAAAACGGAGAAAAATGTGGAGAGCCGGTGTGGTGCCGAAGCGAGAGAGTGAAACGGTGACTGGAGAAACCTGAGTTCAAATCCTTGCTTGGCCATGATGGTCACTGGGTGAACATAAGAACATAAGAAAAGCCCTGCTGGATCAGACCAAGGCCCATCAAGTCCAGCAGTCTGCTCACACAGTGGCCGACCAGGTGCCTCCAGGAAGCCCCCAAACAAGACGGCTGCAGCAGCACCATCCTGCTGACATGGATCGGTCACATGTTTTCAAACCTAAATCAACCTCAGGATTGTCGTAAGGATCAAATGTGGGGAAACAAGTGCATCCCCTCTAGTTCTTTGGACGAAGGTGGGGTAAATAAATAATCACCTAAAGCTGGCAGGATTTTATGTGACTGGGTTAGTTTCGTCTCCCAGACAATCCTCACCCCTTTCCAAAGTTTCCAAGCCCCCTGGAAAGCTGAAAACCACACCCCACTCTTTTCCATGGGTTCCTTGCCAGTTTATATCCGACCCATTTATCCTTGGCTTGTGGTTCTAGGGGAGACGTTGTGTGAGGAGGCATGGTTTTATATCAAGCACAGAATTTATGTATTAAGTACATTTTTATCATGTTCCTCCTCCAGGCAGTTCAAAGCAGCGTTCATAGTTCTCCCCTCTTCCATTTGACCTTCACAGCAACCCTGTGAGGTATGTTATGCTCAGAAAGGGTGACTGGCACAAGATCAGCCAGTAAAATTTCATGGCGAATAGGGGTGTAAACCTGGGTCGCCCAGAACCTAGTCTAACAACCACTACACCACACTGGCTAAAATTAAAAATTAAATATGGAAAATGAAAAAAAATAAAATGAAAAAGATTCCTTATCATGTCTGCCCTGCTCCAGGACTCCATACAAGCTCATCCCAGGGACGTAAAACACAGTAGCCTGTAATCTACATCTCTGCTCAGCAAAGTTTGCAATCCTCCAATTTAAGTGGTGCTTTCTCTTGCTTCTTAGAAGTGTTTTGCAGAAAGGGAAACTAATAGAAGTGAACTGTTTCCAGTAAACCTAGTGTAAGCCATGCGTATCTTTGTGCCATTGCACAAAGCCAATTACGGAGGGTAACTCCCCTATATATTTATTTCTTATTGTAAGAATTCAAACTCTGTGTGCCACTTCCTAATAAAGGACTCGCAACAACCAGCGTTCAGGCTATGGGAACTATATGGATCCATGTGTCAAGTATAAGTAACATTAAGTGATATATTTTCAGTTATACTTTCTTATACAGATTCTTCGTTGATACGAATGTTGACGTAATTTAGTTCTATAATTATAAAAGGTTGCTGATCCCTGCAAAAGTGGAAGGCGTAGGGGATCTCTGGGTCATCAACTGGAGGCCAGACCAAAAACAGACGCTGAGAATAGCCTTAAGAAATTTATTCCCTATCGACACACAAGGAGACGTCATTTTCACCAGAGGGGCTTGAGGAAGAGTTTTCACTGTACTGCAGTTTCATAAGCATTTAATTGAAAGAGATAAACAAGTGCTGCAATTCTATAAAATCCTTGCAACAGATGACATTTTGTCTCCTGTAGAATTTTGATACTGTCCAGCTTTTATCCAAGCTGGAAAGTTAACAGAAACCTAAATTACCCGTTTAATCATTATCCCTTGTTTCTACATGGAAGCAAGTTCAGAAGCAGAAATGTATATGTAACAAGTGTGTGTCATAGGTTACTGTAGATCATAACAATCTGATGGCTAACATTCCTCAATTCGGAGGCCTGGCTTTTCTTAGGCATGCTTTCTTAAATTTTCTCTTACTTCCCTGACAAGTGAAGTGGTAAGATACAGGCCAGGGTTCCCAAACTGGGGAAAGGAAATTGGTTGGGTTGTAATCTCTCTCTCCCCCTTCCTCTCAGGCCTCGACTTGATTGTATGGCGGATCAGCCCCCAGTGGCTTTGCCCAGCAGGGCTGAGCTCCTAGAAGAATATGACATCATTACTGATGACGACATTGAAGAGATTAAAGATGCTCTTAAAGGAGGAAGAATGGCGGACGCAGCATCCAAGATTATGGAAAACTTACAGGCCTTGGAGAATGCTCGTCTTGATATCGCGGTAACAGGAGAGTCCGGCTCTGGCAAGTCCTCTTTTGTCAATGCCATCCGGGGCCTGGGGGACGAAGATGATGGAGCTGCCCCCACTGGGGTAGTGGAGACGACACTAAAGCCCACTCCTTACCCACACCCCAAGCACCCCAACGTGACGATCTGGGACTTGCCTGGAATCGGTACGCCCAACTTCCAGTCCAACACTTACCTGAAACAGGTGGACTTCTGCTGCTACGACTTCTTTATTCTTATAGCCTCAGAGCGCTTCAAATCCAACCATGCCCGGTTGGCCCAAGAAATCCAGATGCAGGGCAAACGCTTCTATTTTGTACGTTCCAAAGTAGACTGGGATTTGGAGGCCACCAAAAAGCGTCGGCCACAAGCCTACGATGAGGAGGGCATCTTGCAGCAAATCCGCAAGAATTGCCAAGAGTGCCTGAAGGCTGAAAATGTGGCCTCTCCCCGCATCTTTCTCCTTTCCAACTGGGAGTTGAGCAAGTACGACTTTATGCTGCTGGAGGAGACCTTAGAGCGAGAACTTCCGAGCCACAAGAGACATGCCTTCCTCCTAGCCCTGCCCAACATCTCTTTGGAAATCTTGCGCAAAAAGAAAGAGGCCTTACAGAAACAGATCTGGAAGCTGGCCACTGTCTCATGTGGCGTGGCAGCTGTGCCCATCCCGGGTCTCTCCGTGGCCTGCGACGTAGCTATCCTGGTCAAGTCCCTCTCGGAGTACCGCAAGAACTTTGGCCTGGATGACGACTCCCTGCACAAGTTGGCGGAGAAGGTAAACAAGCCTGTGGAGGAGATCAAAGTGGTGATCAAGTCCCCACTGGCCAAAGAGATCTCCAAGGATGTGGTGGTGAAGATGCTCACCAAGGCTGGTGGTGGGGCACTGATGGTGGCAGAGTATTTTGCTAGCACAGTGCCCATATTTGGTTCCCTGGCCGCTGGGGGGATCTCCTTCGGAACCACCTACTACATGCTGCACAGTTCTCTCAACGAAGTAGCAGAAGACGCTCACAATGTTCTCATCAAGGCCTTTGAGTCTGACGTTTGAAACGATTCTTGGTATGTTGTGTGGCAGATCTGGGACGGATACTCTGTTCTTAGTGCAGCTCCAGTGAAACCAATAGAGCTTTTTCTTTCTTTGCTAGCTGAGCACCTAACTCATCATCTGATGGAAGCAGGAAGGGATGTGAGACCATGAACACTGCTCGATCTCAGAATTGGAGTTTGCTCTTCCGTATTTCTGTTGCCAAGTTTAGTTCTTGTAGATTCCACCCTAGGAATCCTGGGGAAAGAAGTGGTGTGAGTGGCTAATGAATGTCTAAAACTTCTCACCGGTATTTTTGCAACATGAGCCTAAACCAGTATGAAATGGTTTTAAATTTGTTGTGTAGAGGTGCTTGAAACTTGGTGCTTCCTGGATTCAGCACACAGAACTCGAGTTTTGCCCAGAAGCCTCCTTGCAAAGGCCTAGTCCATTCATTAACTGGGCAAAAGATCAATTTTTAGTATGAGCTCCCTAGTGGTTTTTAATTAAAATAGAGCTTATTAGATAATATAGTTCATGGTGCTATACTTCTGTAGATGTAGCCTCTGTATTAGGCACTGTATTAAAGAACTGACATTTGGGCTAAAAGTCAGCTCCTTTGCGGCCCTGAATTTTTGAATGTTTTCCAACCACCATGTTGAGCAACTTGAACCTCAAAGCCTTCTCTTTCCCCATTTCTTTCTGTGAAGGGCATCTAATCACCTTGAGCTGTATAGATTCATTGACTTGGCAGAGTGACCCCAACTGGCTTCCATGGAGAGGAAAGTTAATGTCTAAACCTGCTCCCATCCTATCTTCTTTCTAGTTCTTGGGAAGATTTTTTTTTTTTTTTAAAAACTATTTTTATTGAGAACAATTAAAAGACTATGGAAATCATTTTCAAGATGAAGGGCCTTTATTTTCACAAGCCAGTTTGCTCGGTTGTTGATAGATCTCTGTGAGATCAAGTGTGGCTCGTAGCTACATGTTGAGAAATTCTAGCCAGTTTGTTGGGAGAGTGCAGATCTATGGACTCTGCCCTTGACCTAGCATTGCCAGCAGTAGACCATGCAATCTACTTAAATATTGAGATCCTGAACTCGCTGTGTATTTTGACTGGAAAGATTGCTAACCTTCAACTTTTGTTTTTTTAACCTGAATTCACATAAAAAAATTCTGTACTTCTGGTCCAGTCTCAACATTTCTTCTGCTTTTATAAAATTTGTTGTAATCAAGTGGTAGGTTTCTTTAGAAAAGGAAAAAGTTCTACAGAAACAGCTGTGGAGAAACGCCCAGACTTTCAATCCTGACTGCTGGGAATTGGTGTAGCTTTCTATGCAAAAAGAGTGTTTCGGGCTTGGGATGGCAGAACTATACAGCACAATCCTGAAGGTGTTGTATTGCTTCAGTCACATTTCTAAATGCTCCCCTACAAACCTCAAGAAAAAATAACTAGTATACAAAGAGACAGGCTGTAGTTTAGCCCACTCGCTGTTGAATTAGTTTCTATTTGCAGAGGTTTTTATTTTTCAACAAAAGGACACATTCAAAATTATGCCTCCTACCAGTACTCCAGAATGGTGTAGTCTGTTTTTTCACGTTTATCACCTTATGTTGCACACAGAGAAGCAGCCTCAGTAGTGTAGTTGGGTACCATCATCAGGTGTATCTGCCAAGTTCAATAGGATTCAGCTCAGAGTCCAAAGTTTCTCAGAGATTGGGTTTATGGGGTTCTCTCTATGTGGGAGTGGCAGGTGTTCACTTGCAAAACATTTGCTTGGCATGTAGAAGGTTCCAGGTTCAATCCCCGTCATCTCTAGTTATAGAATCTGCGGGTGGTGATGTGAAAGACCTCTGCCTGAGACCCTGGAGAGCTGCTGCCAAGGTAGATAGACAGCTGACTGTGATGGACTAAGGGTCTGATTCAGTATGCCGCAGCTTAATATGTGTTCATGTGCGCTTAACCCCTGACAATGTGCAAGAAAAAGCCAATGCCAGAAAAGTTCCACTGTGCTGTGGATAGTGCAGGAATTGTAAATGTAGGGGGATGAGTGGAAATGAACTCAACAGCCTTCCTTTTGTTTGAATTGACACTTTCAAGCATATGATTTCTAATTAAATTTGAACTGCTGCATTGGTAGAGTAGGTTCTAACATCTTCAGATTGCATCCCCATGTCTGTTTATAGGGAAGAAAGCCATTGCACTCCCAAGATCATGTTTCTGTTTAAGGGCGCCTAAGATCAGAAGGTTCAGCTAGTTTTAAGGGATAAATAATGTCAGAGAGAGAAGGGCAGGACTCCTTTGGGCAAAACCAATACAGATTCTTGTGGCATCTGGAAACCCAATCTTTAAGAAGCATCCAGGGTATAGAACCTGCTTTAGGTGAAGATGCCATTTCTGTAGCGATAGACCAAAACAGCTGGTTTTCTGGAAGCGGTCCCACTAAGTCAGGGCTTCAGGCCAATTTGAGGGGAAAGAATCAAGACCGGACAAGGAAGGAACTTGTCTATTCCCCAAGCACATGCCAATGCAATTGTGACCATACATTTGGGTGGGGCTGGTACGATGCTCAGTATTGCCCAATAAGCTGAGCCAGCCTGCCCGCTAAAGAGAAATTCCAGTATCTGAAAGAGAAGCAAGAATTCCAAGGGCAATCCCCTTACTTCCCACAACCCAGAAGTACTGCTTTTTCATTCTTAGGACAAAAGCAAGATACATCTCCGGTCTTCCCTTATTTAGAGGATGTGTTCTTTGAAGTCCAGGCTGTGCTCAGCATGAAAGTTTCCAGGTGTGCACACAAGGAGAGGAGGCGCACACAGAACAGAAACAGCTAGATTGGAGTCCAGTAGCATCTCAGAGGCCAACAAGATTTTTGGAGTATATCTGACAAAGGGAGCTTCGACTCTCAAAAGGTTACTCTTCTTACTGAAGAGAGCTTTGACTCTCGAAAGCTCATACCCCCAAAACGTTCTTGGTCTCTAACAAGGTGCTACTGGACTCCAGGCTAGCTGTTCTACTGCAGACCACCATAGCTACCCTCCAAAACTGCAAACAGTGTTAGAGATAGTCCACTCTGTGGCAGACATTTTAAAAAGAAACACAAAGCAATTCCAAACACTTTATTAAGCAACGGAACATTTGCACTAGAGGGAATGATTGATTCACTTTGCAGCAGAAGAATGCGGACTCTTGGGATGGTTTGGGGGGGGGGTTAAGTACCCTTCCCTCGATGGAAGGAGGCAAGAAAAATACGGGAAGGGTCAGAGGAAGAAGAATCTGAGAACAGCCTCCTCAAAGCCACAAAGTTAACTCCCTACTGACCTTGACCCTGGACCCACCAAAGCTAATGCACAGGAATCTCTCTGTTCCTGCAAGGGTGGGGGGCAGCTGGTCCAGACAGAAACCCCACCTGGCTGAAGGACTTTTCTGTCTCTGGAATGAGCGGCAGCACAAGAGAACAGCTCTTCCTTCTCGGGGTGCAGATGGAAATCAGAGCCCCAAAATGGCAACTGGAGACAAGCCAAGCTGGGTGGTAGACAGGGAAACAACATCCCTTCTACTGCCGGTGGTTGTCTGCTCCTTGATCTTGTACGGCACCACTGCAGGCATGACGCCCCCGCCTCTACAGCTCCCCGCTGGGATCCACACTCCACATGTTGCCCCTGGACAGCGAGCACAGGGCCTCTGGCTTGCCCAGCTTGAGATGGGAGGAGTCTGGCCACCCCTCGGTGGCTCCAGCATGAGGGCACCACGTTCATGCCAGCAGGCGGCTGTACTCCGCAAGAGCAGAGGACTTCTTCACCCCATCCCAGATGCGTGCCGCATAGTGGAACCTGCCCAAGAGAGAAGTAAAACTGAGATCCAATGCATTCTGACTGATCAGTTCTGCAGCATTGTTGGGCCGGGGCTGTGCACCTCCAAAGAATAGGTGTGAAGAAGAAATGGTGTTAAATTTAATAGTGTGTATTTCTGTATCTCGTGCTTGGGTGCTGAAATCCACTTAAAACACACGGAGTAAAAGGTTAAGGCCTCAAAAGTAGGATGCAGGAGATTGTCTCAGAACATGCATGATCTTATTCATTTGCATCATTTATACCCCACCTTTCTGTGCAACTGAAATCCAAACTGGCGTACATCACTCTCCTATACTATCCTCACAACAACCCTGTGAAACGGGTTAGGCCCAGAGTGTGTGACTGGCCCAAGGTTACCCAGCGAGCTTTCATGGCAGAGTGGGGATTTGAACCTGGGTCTCCCAGATCCTAGTCTGATACACTAACCATTACACCACAATTTCCTCTTCAGATGGGGGGGGAGGTGGCATATAGGAAGTTAATGCAGCAAGCTGAGGCCCCCTTAAAAGCAGAATTTGTTGCCTTTTCAGATGCAGGAAATAGGAACATACCCTAAACTTTACAGTAACCTGGTCGTAGCCCCCTTCTCTCGTTCTCCCCTTATTATTTGCTCACCAGTTCTTTTCTGTCAGGATGGTGTGGGAGAGCTGAGGCCGAGACATGGACATGATCTGGCTCCGGAGCTTGGCGCTCAGAGACTGGAAACTGGGGTGCCCCTTGTAGCCAGGCAGGAGGGAGAAGAGCGGGCCACTTCCAGGGGCTGCGAAGAGAAAGATAGTACACTGCCTATCTGCCGCTTTCTAAAATATGTGTAGTCAATTACACAGCAAATACACAAAACCTAACATTAAAAAAACGGGGAGGAAAGCAAAATACAAAACAAAATTTTTAAAAATGAATAAATGTTCACAATTATTGTTATCCACCTGGAGCTTTTTTAATAGACAGCAGGTTCTCCTTTCTCCAGGACTGGAAAGATTCTGGAGGGGAAAAGAAGCAGCTGCAGAGAGCATGAAGAGAGAATGTTTGGTGGGCAGGAGTCCTTTTGTGTGTGTGTGTGGGGGGGGTGTTTTTCAAGTCACGGATTTTATTTATTTAATTCACTTATGCCCTGCCTTTCTCCCCAATGGAGACCCAAAGCAACTTAGATCATTATCCTCTCCTCCATTTTATCTTCGTAACAACCCTGCGAGGTAGGTTAAGCTAAGAGTGTGACTGGCCCAAGGTCACCCAGCAAGCGTCCATGGCATGAGTGGGGATCTGAACCTGGATCTTCCAGATCCTAGTCCAGGGGTGTCGAACTCAATTGTTACAAGGCCCGGATATGACATAAAGGTCACTTGGTCGGGCCAGGCCATGCCCCGCCAGCCCAGATTGAGAAAGGGAGGCTGCCATGGCTGGCGAGCCTGCAACACTCACTAGCCTAGAGGACTGGAGGAGTTGGCTGCCTCACGAGACAGATAAGCTCTCTCCAGTAGCCAGTTCTGGCCCACAGGCCATATTATCGACACCCCTGTCCTAGTCTGATAATCCTAACCACTGTACCAACCAGGATTTTGCTGATTTTGATCTTTTTAACCCATTATATTTACTTTTATAAAACATTTGCACCCCACACCTTGGGTGGCTCACAACAATTAAAACCAGAATAAAATAAGACCAAAAATGTCTCCCTCCCGCTCTTCAAAGATGCCCGCCAGTCACACCACTTTGGAATCTCTGACAAACAGGCAGGCTTTATTGCATCTCCAAGGAGGGGAGGGTCCCCCACACCTATTCAGGGAGTCCATTCCACAGAGCCAGAAGCATGATGATGGAGACCCGGGCTCTGGTCAAGGCCAGACAGGCCACCCTAAGTGGTAGGATACCCAACAGATGGCTGCCTGGAGACCATAGCTGGTGCCCAGAGTCAGGAAGTCATCCTAGTTCAGTATGATTGCCCAGTGGCCCTTCCTTTGTGCCTTGACACGCTTGAACCGTCTAGCTCTCTCTGCTCGGCCAGCTTCAAAGCACAGTTTGTCACCATGCACTGTGGCCTGGATTATGCAGGTTAATGTGCTGGGAGTTGATAAAGGAGTTCAGCCCAGAGGGAGAAGAAGAGTTGGTTTGTCACCATGCACTGCGGCCTGGATTATGCGGGTTAATGTGCTGGGAGTTGATAAAGGAGTTCAGCCCAGAGGGAGAAGAAGAGTTGGTTTTTATATGCTGACTTTCTCTGCCACTTAAGGAAGAATCAAATCGGCTTACAATCACCTTCCCCTCCCCACAACAGACACCCTGTGAGGTAGGTGGGACTGAGAGAGCTGTGACTAGCCCAAGGTCACCCAGCTGGCTTCGTGTGTAGGAGTGGGGAAACAAATCCAGTTCGCCAGATTAGCCTCCGCCACTTGTGTGGAGGAGTTGGGAATCAAACCTGGTTCTCCAGATCAGAGCCCACTGCTCCAAACCACCGTTCTTAACCCCTACACCAGACTGGCTGGGAAAAGTGGCTAGGATGGTCAGTTCATTGCCATTCATGCGACCAGAAAAGGGGAGGCAGGAATCGGGGTTCCTTACCTGCTCTGGGCAAAGCATCATCTGCATCCAAGTCCATGAAAGGCAGTAAGAACAGGTTGACCTCTGAGTCCAGGTAACTTGGGGGCAGGCCGGGGAATATGTTGCAATCCAGCATGGAGAGGGTGCCTGGTGGGAGGGAGAAACTGCTTAGCCAGACAAATCTACTCACTGAGACACACAAGATGCAGTTTTTGCTGATAAAAAGAACCCAGACCCTCTTCCCCTGGAGAGCAAGAGGTCCAAATGGGCTCTTGTCCACAAAAAGCATATGCTCAACTAGAAACCCTGTCTGTCATTTAAAGCGCCCCCCTTGACTTCTGGTTATTATTTCTGTTGCAATGGACAAATAGTTCCTCTGGAACTTTTTAAGATATCTGCTTCTTGCTTTTACAGCCCAACATCTTCACTAAGTGACAATTTTTTTAAAGAATAGATAAACAGTATTCTTTAAAATCAGCTAAACGAAACCGAACGATACATATTCACAAGGTCAAAAAGTACAACCAGGAGGACCAGCAGAGAGATGTGAGGTTTGCTGTTTTGTTTTGGTTTGGACTAAAAATGAATTTCACTGTTATCGTACCTTGAACTACAGATTCAGTATCCCTTATCCGAAAATCTGATACCCAAAATGATCCAAAATCTGAAACTTCTGGTGAGAGAGTGACGCCTTTGCTTTCTGATGGTTCAATGTGTACAAAATTATTGAAACCATTGTATACAATATTGTATAAAATTACCCTCAGGCTCTGTGTATAAGGTGTATATAAAACAAATGTATTTCGCGTTTAGACTTGGGTCCTATCCCCAAGACATTTCTTTATGTATATGCAAATATTCCAAAATCCAAAATAATCTGAAACACATCTGGTCCGAAGCATTTCAGATAAGGGATACTCAACCTGTATCAGCAAAGGCGGGGTATTAGAGTTTAAACAAATAAATAAGGGTCAAAGAAAGAGCCGGTAATTAACACACCATCAATTCAATAGAAAAATTATGATTAAAGGGCCATCAAGTTGCAACTGACTTATGGCAACTCCTCGTGGGGTTTTCAAGGCAAGAGATGAGCAAAGAAACCAGGAGTTAAAAGTGCTGTCAACTCAAGCAACCCCAAGAGTCTCCTTGGAAAAGGGCTCTTAACTAATTAAACGTCTAAATGAACAGCAAAAGGGACCAGATGGACTCCCTGGGGAACAAGTGTGTTAGTCCTGGGGCCACTACTAAGAAGGCCCTTTCTTGTCTCACCAGCCACTGTGCTTCAGGCAGGGCCTATGCTGATCACCCCAGCATACAGTTAGCAGTCGTAAGCTACGTTTTGCAGCTGTTTTCAGAGTCATTGCAGCACCAAAAACCTGTTGTGCAATTGTGGAAAACAGAACTGGAATAATACCCCATTGCATCGTTTAACACAAAGATGCAAAAATGGAAAAGAACGGCAGAATGAGCCATTTCAGAAAGAGACTTCTGAGTGTTCCTCCAAGATGGCAGCTGTCAGTTAATACTAAGTCGCGGTGAATGTGCAAAAACAATAATTCATCATTGTGGGGTGTGCTGCTCTCTGCAACATGAGCCTCTCGGAAGGGCAGATTAACAAGGTCCCAGGGCGCCAACATGTTCACCTGCCTCTGTAGAAGGAGATGCCTGCAAGGCAGCTGGTCTTGCTGACCTGAGCAGCACAGAGGAAATTTGTAGTGCCAATCAAGTTACGCTTCTCTGCCAGAGCACAAACACACATATGGTGTGAAAAACTTTTTATACCTCAGTAGACTGAGGGTTTCACCAAAAACCACTGAGCTCTGCTTACAATCCCCTTCTTCACCTATCTACTTTCAGGAATTCTGAACCCCGGTTCCGAAGGCCAACCACCAACACCCATACAGTTTCGGACCCAACCTCCCTTTTTTCTCCATACCAATTACTTGTACAGAGAGCTAAGATTGCTGCCTTTACTCCACCATCTGCAATGTTTTTTAACTCGGCCTTCTGGCCTTTGGATGGCCTAGATGCGTTACCTTTGTATTTCAGATGGGAGTGCATCATGATCTTATCGATCACAAGGTGCATCTGCTTCAGGTTCCGGGGACAGAAGTTCTCCCTCTTGGCTTTGTTCTGGAGAAAGACTGGAGAGAGAGAGAAAATACGAGTTTCACAGCCATCGCAAACAAAGTATATTCTGCCTCCACTGTTCAGGAGTAACCATTGACCAAAATATGGCAATAACAGGCAGGGGAAATGCACCTCTGGTCATGGCTGTTTACAGAAAAGATGCACAAGTATGGAATTTTGTGTCTAATGAAAAATTCCACGCCCTGACCTGGATGGTTGCAGGCTAGCCCGATCTCCTCAGATCTTGGAAGCTATGCACGGTGGGCTCTGGTTAGTACATAGATGAGAGACCACCATGAAGTCCAGGGTCACTACACAGAGGCAGGCAATGGCAAAACCACCTCTGAACATCTCTTGCCTTGAAAACCCCATGGGGGGGTCACCCTAAGTCGGCTAAGACTCAATGGCATTTTCCACCACCATAAAATTCTGCATCCTGGGAATCTTGGCTTTCAACAGAGAAGATGTATAGAAACTCCAATGAGAGTAGGGTTGCCAAACTCCAGGTGGTGGCTGGAGATCTCCCACTATTACAACTGATCTCCAGGCGACAGATCAGTTCCCCTGGAGAAAAATGGCCGCTTTGGCAATTGGACTCTATGGCACTGAAGTCCCTCCCCTCTCTAAACCCCACCCTCCTCAGGCTCCACCCCCAAATCTCCAGGTATTTCCCAACCCGGAGCTGGCAACCCTAGATGAGAGGGCAGAGCTCTGTAGGAAGTCCGCTGGCCTCTTTCTGATAGGCCCCAACATTTGTCAACTCTGTGCCCCCACCCCAGTCTCGACCTCCACCACCCACTGTTCCCTGGTTTCCAGCCCACTGCCTACTCCGGAAACAACTACCCTTGGAGACTGGGAAAGACCTGTTGTTGGTCCCGCCTTGCAAAACCACACTCATGTTCCTCCATACCGATGTGTGGGTAGTACTCCGTGCCCTCGTCTGAGCCGGAGGAGCTGCTGGATTCATGGTTGGGGGACGGAGTGGAAGGTTTCACCATCTCAGCAGTCTGTAGGAACCTGCCAGGGAGAGCGAAAAAAACCTGAGCAGTTGGAAAACAAAAGGGATTTGCTATAAAATCAATCACTTCCCTGTAACTGGAACAGAAGGGACTGCGTGAGCCTTGTACTCTTGGCTATGTTTTCTGATTTTTACTGCTGCGAGGGAAACAAGCAATGACCGTGATAAAACACACACACACCCCAGCTAGGAATGGGATGGAGGGAGGGACAGCAGACAACCTCAGAGATGGATGCAGAATCTAGTATAAGCAGGAAAAGGAGCTTGGAAAGGTTTTATTTAGGACTGCATTGGATTAAAGCAGTCTTACTTTGGTCAAATTATGAGAAGACACACTGGAAAAGACAATAATGCTCGGAAAAGTCAAAGGCAGCGGGAAAAGAGGAAAACCCAGCAGGAGATGGATTGATTCAATAAAGGAAGCCACGGCCCTCAGTTTGCAAGATTTGAGCAAGTCTGCTGACCATAGGACGTTTTGGAGGACATTGATTCATAGGGTTGCCAGGAGTCAGAAGCGACTTGACGACACTTAACACACATAAATTGTGTTTTTAAAGTTTGGTTTGATGAATTTTTATGTATCCTTATTTTATCCATTTGAGCTCATTAAGGAAGAAAGGTGGCTAATAAGCGTTTTCAATAAAAAATAATAATCCTCCCCCATTCAGCTCCTCTTTTCTGCTTTCACCCAGGGGATTCTGGTCCAGCATTTCCTGGTCTCCAACCACTTGCTGGGCAACAAAGGCCCCCTGTCCTGTCAACCCATCTTGCCCATCAGCACACCAGTCAAAATAAAAGGTCTTCCACTTATAAGGCAGAGTGTCCCAAAATTTTAAACATCCTCTTCCAGGAATATCTGCTGCAGCAATTGACAGACTTGTGTTTTCTTACAGATAAGAATACCAGTCCGAGGCTGCAGTCCTAAGAACGCTTTTCTGAGAGTAAGCCCCACTGATTAAAACGGGACCTCTGAGTAAATCCACTTAACATGGCTCCCTCTGGTTTGATTCTGTGTTACAGCTCCTTATTCTGACCAGATGCTGGCTCCTTGATTTCACACACATACACAATTCTCTCACCTGTACAGGCTCAGATCCGTGAACCAATCCTGCACCACGATGACCACGTGGCAGACGGTGAACAGGAAAGCAGCAATCTGGAGGGACTGGGAGGAAAGCATCTATGAGTAGGAAAGCGGGCATCTAGTGACATCACTCAGGTCCCAAGGGTGCATGGGGATACTTGGAGGTTTCAATTTAGACCACTGAAAAGGCCTCTGGGACTGCTCTCCAAAGAAGAAAGGGCCAAGAGCATTTGTTCCTTTATCATGTTTCAAAATGAGCTCTCCCTGGGATGAGAGACTGTTTGAAATTCAATGGGGTTGGGGGAAGATGGGAAGAAGAAAAGAAGGAAGAGTTGGTTTTGATACTTAAATTTTCTCTACCTTTTAAGGGGAATCAAAGTGGCTTGCAATCTCCTTCCCTTTCTCTCCCCACCACAGACACCTTGTGAGGTAGGTGATATGAGAGAGTTTGGAGAGAACTGTGACTAGCACAAGGTCACCCAGCAGGCTGTAGTGGTTAAGAGCAGTGGGTTGGAGCAGTGGACTCTGATCTGGAGAACTGGGTTTGATTCCCCACTCCTTCACATGAGCGGTGGAGGCTAATCTGGTGAACTGGATTTGTTTCCCCACTCCTACACACGAAGCCATCTGGGTGACCTTGGGCAAGTTACAGCTCTGTTAGAGCTCTCTCAGCCCCACCTACCTCACAGGGTGTCTGTTGAGGGGAGGGGAAGGTGATTGTAAGCTGGTTTGAGTCTCCCTCAAGTGGTAGAGAAAGTCGGCATATAAAAACCAACTCTTCATGCGGAGGAGCGGGGAAACCAACCCAGTTCACCAGATTAGAGTCCGCCACTCATGTGGAGGAGTGGGGACTCAAACCCGGTTCTCCGCCGCTCTTAACCACTACACCACGCTGGCTCTCAGGAGAAAAGGAGACGAGTGGAGCTGTTACAAGGATTAAGGGGAAATAGGACTACAGAGTGGGACGGGACGGAAGGAGACTGTTATTTTATTAAAAAGTTTATATCCTGCCTTTCCTCTTGGTTCAAGGTGGCTGTTCAAGGTGGCTTACAGTAAATAGTTAAAACCTCCCCTGCAAAAACTAAAGATAAAATAGCAAGCCTCAAACCCCCACCCCCTTCAAAGATGCCTGCCATTCAACCCCCCTCAAAAGCCCTGGGAAACAGGCAGGCCTTGCAGAGCCTCCTGAAACTCTCCAAGGAGGGCCCCCCTCTCACCTCTTTAAGGAGCCCCTTCCACAGAGTTGGAACCACGATGGAAAAGGCCTGGGCTCTGGTTGAGGCCAGATGGGCTGCCCTGAGTGGTGGGAGAGCCAACAGATGGTTGCCTGATGACTGCAATTGGTGCCCAGGGACATATGGAAGGTGACGGTCCTTCCCCATCTTAGACAGGAGGCCTGCCACAGGCAAGGCCCCACCCATTCAAAACTGCCCCCTTTCTCTTATGCTTTGGATAGGGAGATTCACCCTTCTCCACTGGCAAAGATTTCTGTAGAATCTCTTTTGTTTTACTCCACTTACAGCCTGCCTTTCTCACTGAGGCTGAAGGCGGATTACGAAATATAGAACCCAATAAAGAATGCAACAGGATTTAGGATTACCGTCCCAGAAAACAATGGTAACAAACAGGAGAGAACTGTTTAAGTCATGACACACAACAAGGTAGAAAGACTTCGATGCATCCTGCATCGACCTCCCACCCTTCCAAATGGCCAACTCATGTAGAACAGGAATGATCCTTACCTGCATCTCAACATAGGTGTGTGGTAGGTTATACTCAGGAGGCAGCTTGCGGTCATTGTTAATGAGATGGTCAAGGATGGAGGGGCTGAGGATTGGCTGCAAAAAGATGCAAGACTTTGGTGGGCATTGGTTATCTTTCGCAAAGCTACACTGCTATGACATTCCCTCCTCCCCCCACCCCAGCTCTTGGATGTATCACTTCTCCAACTTCTTGCAAAGCAAGAGAGTGACCTCTGCAGTCTATGTTCCCACTCCTTTCTGTGCCTGGCTGCCTTGACTCAGCTACAACCCAGTGGCAGAGCATCTGCTTGGCACACAGAAGGTCCCAGGTTCAAAGCCCCGGCATCCCCAGCTAATAAGGTCAGGAAGGAGGTGAAAGACCCCAACCTGAGACCCTGGAGAGTCTACTGCCAGTCTGAGTAGACGATACTCAGGTTAATGGACCAAGGGTCTGATTCAGTACCAAGCAGCTTCATGTGACCTGGAATCCTCCTTGTTCTCACCCTTGGCCCTTTCTTTGCTCCCTGTTTTAGCCCTTCCAACAAATCCATAATGTCACCTGTCCCCTTGAGACCTGCATGGGCATCTCTGACATGCACACTATGGGAGGGGCTGTGCCTTGTGGCTCAGAGGCATGGCTACCTGCCGCCAGGGCCTAATCACTTGTCCTAATTAACGAGCTTCAGTCTCAAAACAAGAACAGATCTTTCTCCACTGGAGATGAAGGAAGCATCCGAGGAGTGCATTGAAACTTATCCAATGACTGTGGTGGCTTCCATGTGTGAGCTCTTGCAGAGGACACCTGGAAGGAAATATTGACAGAAGACCATTGGGCAGACCTGAGTGTCCAGGAAGATGATCCGCTCCTGAGTGATGAAGAAGTCAATGCCGCTAGTCTGGTTGCCCCCACGCTCCTTGATCTCTTGGCTCTGAGTGCGGAACACATAGGTCCTGGAAAAAAGGAGAAGGGACCACTAGGCAAGAAACAAAGCAGATCAGACAATCTGTACTGTATGGCACTCATGGCAGTGCAGTTGGTGTGATACCACAGAACGCTAACAAACATCCCAAGTGCTCAGGAACCAAAGCTAATAGAACCTCTGCAGTCCAACATCTGAGGGAAGGGGTAATTATCAGGGATGAAAGTTTCTTTTAGGCCTTTGTAGGCAAAGAAGAAGTGGGCTTTGATGAATATGACTCAGGAAGAGAGAGGAAGGTAGGGACTGAATTTCATGTGTCAATTTGAACCAACAAGCCAATTCTTTGACTGCAAGCTTTCAGTCCTTCTCTAACACACTGACTTTCTAATCCCCAACTCCTCACCCCAACTATGACAGCTTCAAAGAAAACCAGTACAAAGCCTTTCCCCTTTCTACTACTTTCAATCTTTTATTACCCAGTGCCAGTCCTGAGACAACGTGGCTAAGTACCAAAAGCCAGAACTAACCTCTATTCATGCATAAACCACCTTATGAAACACTTTCAGAATCTCCTCAGACACCCTCCTCCCTCCGTTTATTCTCCCAGGCTCTTCCCTTTAACACCCATGACCAGCTATTTCCAACTATCCTCCTTCACTGCCCCAGCTCCTAAGTACCTCTGGTCCTCTTCAGGTTGATTGGCCGATAACAGTGACATCACCATGGACTTGCCGGTACCCTGCAAACCCAGGACTCCAACCACCAGTACATCCGTTTGGTCCAGGAGGTACTAATTAGAAATAACAAGAAAGAACAGCCTGATAACTTCTCCAGCTAGAACAGAAATCTGGGGAATTGCATTCACTGTAATCTTGGGCATGGAAGGAGATTAGCCTATGGGAAGCCCCCTCTCCAAAGAAGCCACCACAGCTCTGGTGCATTAGAAAGGGAAACATGTAACTTCTTCCCACAGAGTATGGCGCCACCCGGATCCCATATGGAAAGAATTTTTGTCCAACATCTCTTGGGAAAACCACAGGCAGAAAAAGAAGAGTTGGTTTTTATACCCCACTTTTCTCTACTTTTAAGGAGTCTCAAAGAGGTTTACAATCGCCTTCCCTTCCTCTCCCCAAACTGAACAAATAAACAGGCATCTTGTGAGGTAGGGGGGACTGAAAGAGTTCGGAGAGAACTGTGACTGGCCCAAGGTCACCCAGCAGGCTTCATGTGGAGGAGTGGGGAATCAAACCCGGTTCTCCAGATTGGAGTCCACTGCTCTTAACCACTATACCACACTGGCTCTCTCACTACACCATGCTGGGGAAGGAACACTCAAGATAAACAACAATAGCAGGAAATCTTTGGACCATGCACCGTCCTTATGGAACGGCCTCTGCCTGAGGAGGTCAGGAAGGCTCCCACTCTCCCGGCTTTCCACTAACTATGCAAAACTGAGTTATTCAAGAGGGCTTTTCTACGTAGGCAACAGGGTAGCACTGTACAAAAGGCTTCCCAAAGTTATCTGGATAGATACTTGAACTTAATTGATGATAAATCTAGAGGAGGTTTAAATTTTCCTGACTTAAATCTTTATTATGAAGCAGCTTGTTTGACATGGGCAAGAGAATGGATTACTCTAAAAAATAAAAAGCTACTTAATTTAGAGGGAAAAGGGAAAAGTTTTGGTTGGTGTGCATATCTTTTCGACGACAAAATTCTGGCTGACAATTAAAAAAAAAACATTTCATTAGAAAAAGCTTATTTAAAATTTGGGATAAATATAAATTAAATTTCGAAAATAAAATACCACTTTGGAGTGATCCTATAGATAGGATAAATAGATTAAATATATATCCCACCTCGTATGTCTCTGTATTTCAGATTATATTTTATGTACATAAGAAATTATCCTAAAAATTAAAGAAGATATAATTTGTTGCAGCAAAGATTGGTATTTATACAGACAATTTCAGGAATTATTCAAATCAGATTTAAAAAGAGGCATTAACCCTCAAAAATCATGGTTAGAAAAGGAAATAATTGAAAAAGACAAATTTCTATCGAAATTTTATACACTTCTTCTTACGTTGGCGACAGAGCAGGAAGTAGTAAAAGATACCATGGTTAAATGGGCCCAAGATACAAGGCCAAATATAAATATGTCTCAATGGGAAAAAAGCTGGAATCAAACACAAAAATTCACTCCCTATATTAGCTTAAAAGAAAATTACTATAAAATGTTTTATAGGTGGCATTATTCGCCAAGAAGACTACATAGGTTTAATAATAGAATTCCATCGCGCTGCTGGAAATGCAGAAAAAAAGAAGCAAATTATATACACATGTGGTGGGAGTGTAAAAAAGCCAAAAAGATTTGGTCAATGATTAGTCAAGAATTAAGTAAGATATTAAATATTAATATTAAAAAGAGTATTCCTTTATGTCTTCTGAATATTACTGATGAAGCAATATATGCTGACAATATGGTCTTTCTCGTGTATGCTACAACAGCAGCAAGAATAACTTTTGCTCAGAAATGGAAGAACAGCAAGGTTCCAAAGAAGGAAGATTGGATCTTTAAACTTTTGGATTACAGAGTCCGCTAGATTGGCTACTCTTTATGAGGACAAAGATTTGGACAAACATGAGTCAACATGGATGCCATTTCAAGACAATATCAAATTGAAATATGGTATGAAAATATGATTGGACTACATAAATTTATGAGTCTTAAGACAAATATTATTTAGATATTGGTTTATTATGACAGTTTTTTACATTTACAATTGTTTTTAATATAGAATAATTTACAAAATGCAGGACAAAATCGAGACAGAAGAATATCAACCAGAATAAGCTTGGGAAGTCAAAATAAATTGAGTATACATGACTATTTTTTTTGTATAGTTTGAAAGTTTCAGTGAAGAATTTTTGACATGGTTGGATTTTGGGTTTCATTGTTTAATTTTGGATTTCAACTGTAATTTAATTTCTTTTCTTCTTTGTATTTCCTCTATTGTTGTATCTTATTAAAGTTAATAAAATTTAAAATTAAAAAAAATGATTAGGTGCCGTGGTCGATAGTACTGTGTACAGTTTGCTGTAAGTAGGATCCTACTGTATAATTTTGCATCACTTAATAGGTCATTAAAACTTATGCTTTGCTTCATTTCTGTTGTTTAGATTACTGGTTTGTTCTATAACCCTAATCCTACTGAATTATTTACGGAATGTCCCATCCTGTTGATTGTATGGACTCACTTTGCATAATCCACCTGGAGTCTCAGTGAGAAAGGCGGACTACAAATAACGTAAATACATACCTCTATAGCACTGTCGCACCAGTTCATTTGGTCATCCACGAGCTTGATGCTGTGTTTCATCTTCTCGGGGGCTAGCAGCTTGGCCTGACCGACCACAGCTGGGAAGACGAAAAGGTCTGAAGTTAGTAGTGGCCAAGGGACAACCCCACAGACAAGTCCCAAGGATCATACTTAACATACTAATCCATCTCTCTCTTTACACATCCTTTTCTTCCCTGAGTTTGCAAAACTAATGTCACATCCTTGGGAACATCAGCCTGGTGGCCCCATCCTGGTGGAATGTTTTATCAGAGGACACACGTGCCTAGCAGGACCTTGTTAGCTTCTGCAGGGCTTGCAAGACAGAGCTTTTAATTAGCCATTGCGTTTGCCTTGCAATTCTTGTACTATTTCCACCAGCTCATTTTACTGTTGGGTTGTTGGATGCAGCTATGTTTCCAAAGGAGATGTTTATAGTTGTTTCTAAATTGTGCTATATATTTATTATTTTTATTTTATTTTTGAAAATAGTAATAAAAATACAGAAAATAAGAACAGAGAATATAAACAACTCTGAGGTTGCTACTACACATAAAATTGATCTGACATGTTTAAAGCAAGATACCTAATGACCACCATCTATACCCGTGTTGGCGAACCTATGGCACGCGTGCCACTTCCGGCACGCGTTGCCCTCTCTGCCGGCACGCACGGTTCCTCCCAGCCGCTGGCCTTTCTGGCTCTGCCCCGCCCCAGATGAGGGAGGCTGTAGGCACGCGGCTGCCCAGTTGGGCCGCGGGAGCAGTCAAAGCCCCCCCTTTCCTGGACTCTGGGTGGTGGGGGCTGATTTCTCCGCCCCAGCCTCGGTCCCGATCCCCCCCTGCCCAGAGCCGAGGGAGGGGGGAAATGGCAGGGACTTACAATTTAATTTTTATCAATAAATAAGATCATTATTAAGTATGATATCAAGTTTTATTCAGTGTACCTACTTATATAGTTTAAGAAATTTAAGAAATTTGGCTCTCAAAAGAAATCTCAATCATTGTACTGTTGATATTTGGCTCTGTTGACTAATGAGTTTGCTGACCACTGGCCTAGGGCTGTGCCGTGTTGTCGTGGTGCGAATTGGCATTCGGCGATAAATAAGTGGGTTTTAGGTTGCAGTTTGGGCACTCGGTCTCTAAAAGGTTCGCCATCACTGATCTATACAGTCATTGATAGACCCAAGTTACAGCATGAGAAAATATTTTATTTCAGGACAGAGTAGATATATAAACCATTTTATTTCTACCATCATTTCTGTATTTGACTCTTTCCATCCCGTTATACCTTTAAGTTATAGCTAGTCTATATCTGAAGTACAATAATACAATTGTTTTGTTAGTTTATATCTACTATATGATCCTGAACTGTCTCTTATTTGTAATATCTTATTTGTGCTATCCAGGCAGTATACAAAACAAGCCATCTTAATTAATCTAAAATTTCATCTCAACAAAAACATTTCTCTCATTATTATGATCGCTTTTAAGATCGTCTCATGAATTGTATTCTACTTTGTTTTAAGCCACCCTGAGCCTTGCTTGTTGAGGGAGTGGTGGGGTATAAATCTAATAAATAAATAAAATAATTCCAAAATCTCACAAATCTTAGATGTGCGGTTAACTATCTCATATATTTAACTGGCAACTCTTGTTACCCCCTTCCCACATAATTGCAGTCCTGCTTTATACTTACGGTCCATGACGCCGCTGGATGCGGTGGAGCCCATCCCTCTGTTCTGGATCTGATAGACTGGCTGCGTGGGCCGTTGGCCCTCCTTCTCTACCTTGGCGACAGCTGCGGGGGGCTGGGCGGATGTCTCCGTCGCCCCCGCAGAGCCTTTGCCTTCCTCCCGGGACTTCATCAGCACAATGGGCTTCTCGATGGGTGGGACCGTGGCAGGCGCTGGAGCGGGGGTGGGAGGCGGAGCTCCCTTGGACTGCAAGGCACAGAGACCAAATCTTCTCGTAGCCACAAACAGCTGCGTTTGCTCCAACTGATAGATCCCACTTACTGGGGGAGCTTCTTCCATTCCCCTCCATGCCCCCTAAAATATCATGGGTCTTCTCACTGCTACCATCCGGATCCTGAGTTCCCCACCCTCCTCCATCCATTTCCCAAACATCTAATTCAGATAGAAATTATGAAAAGGAAAAGCAAAGGGAGCGCATGAAAAAAAGAAGGGATCTCCCATCTCTTTGACCCTGGTGGCCAAGACATCTCTGTACTTTACTATTTTAGGAAACGCAAAGAGAATCAAAGAATGAATTGGCAACTTAATTGGGGGACCTTTATATTACCCCTAAGTGAAATAGACAGAGTGGGGCTACCAAGTGCTGAGTCCTAAACTATGGATTAGACTTCAATCATCCATAAATAACAGTGTTGTTTGTTCAGCTAGGATCTGAACAGTAAGCATCTTCCTCGTGGATAAGCCAGATCCTCCAGAGCTTTTAGTGGCACTGCACAATTGAGTCAGCTACTAGCACCCCATTGGGTAACAGAATGGCACGCTGTGCTTCCCCACCCTACCCTCTCTGCAGGTGGCTTGGCCAAGATGATCGGGGTCTTCTGCATCATGGATCCCACTGGCTCGTCCACGGGGTCCTAAAAAGGAGAAGGGGTTAGGCTGGGCCCCCAAAGTTGGTCTTTCATTCTCAGCACAGCCCCTGGACCTAAGATCTTACCCGCCGATCTCGATCACGGTCCCAAGGGACATAGTCCCGGTCCCGGCCTGGCCCAGACAGGCTCTGGTGACCCAGTTCTTTATCACGGTTCCAGCGGCGGCGGCGCTCATACAGCCCAGGTTGGCTGTGCCCTGACTCTGACATAGAGAAGCAGGATCTGAGAGAGGGGGGAAGAGAATGTCATTGAGCTGCTCAATAAAAACATGGAAGAAGGATACTAAAGAGACTTCAGAGGGGCAGAAGCATACAGGAGCTAGAGGGCTGAAATAGTTGTATTGCAGGAAGTGTAAGAGACACACATCTACGACCAAACTGGTACTCTAAGATGGATGTGGGATGTGTGTTTGCAAACACAGATCTATTTATTACAGTACCATAAAACCTTTGCTACCAATTTGCACCAACAAACTGTTTAGGTTGTTCACTGCAAGTCCTTGACATCAGGGGCTATGCTGGGGCCCTAAAAAAAATCTTGGGGGGGGTTGCTTTGACCCCCAGGCCTCTAGTCACCCAGCTGCAGCTGAGAAATTTCTCTAATTTTTGGAACCTCTTCCAAAACATGTGACGGGGAAGGAGTAATGTGTAGTGGTTAGAGTGTTAGACAGAGAGATCCAGGCTCAAATCCCCACTCTGCTGGGTGACCTTAGGCCAGTCACACTTTCTCAGCCTCGCAGGGTTGTTGTGAGGATAAAATAGATAAGAGGAGAGAAATGTAAGCTGGTTTTTCCAGGGGCATAAATCAAATAAATAAAAAAGATGTATATAAAACAAAATATAAAGTGGAGTTTGGGAGGATCAGGTATATTGAAGTCTTGTCCTTAAGACCTTTAAAAAGCTGCTGCTATTCAGGGTAGACAATTCCGAGCTGGATGAACTTATGATTTGACTCTGTCCAAACAGCAGCTGTTTGTGGGTGGTTTTTTTCTAGCATTGGAAATCAGCACTGGAAGGAACACATAAAGATCAGAGTGCCTCTCAACCAGTGCAGAGTATCTCACTCCTAACATAACTTGCATTCCCACATATCTAGAATGAAAGGGTGATCTTCCAGGTCAAGTAGAAAAGGGCAAGAGTCCAGTAGCACCTTAAAGACTAACAAAAATATTTTCTGGTAGGGTATAAGCTTTCGTGAGCCACAGCTCACTTCTTCAGATATAATCCCCTATTATCTTTCCTTCTCCTCTCATAATGGACTGAAGCTATAAGTTTTGTATGGCATTGTAACATGCCTTGGGTGCCAAGATTAGTGGAAAGGTGGGGTACAAAAATGCAGCAGATGCATGATCAAAGTAGGATTCTCCCATGCAAGTATATCTGAAGAAGTGAGCTGTGGCTCACGAAAGCTCATACCCTACCAGAAAATATTCTTGTTAGTCTTTAAGGTGCTACTGGACTCTTGCCCTTTTCTACTACTGCAGACAGACTAACACGGCTACCCACTGTGAATTATGTATTTATATATATATGTGTGTGTGTGTGTATATATATATATATATATACACACACACACACAATTCACAGTGGGTAGCCGTGTTAGTCTGTCTGCAGTAGTAGAAAAGGGCAAGAGTCTAGTAGCACCTTAAAGACTAACAAAAATGTTTTCTGGTAGGGTATGAGCTTTTAAATATATATATATATATATATATATATATATATATATATATATATATATATATATATATATATATATATATATATATATATATCCCTTTTCTACTACTGCAGACAGACTAACACGGCTACCCACTGTGAATTATGTATATGTGTGTGTGTGTGTATGTGTATATATATTATCTTCCAGGTCAAAGAAGAGTTTCCTGGCAATGGGAACACACACACACAGTCTTTGTGCTTGGAGTTTCTGCCTCCTGTACCTCCTTGCAGACAGGTTTTTGTTTATATTATAAATAAATACACTTGACTATATAAGTAAATATACTTGCATGGGAGAATCCTACTTTGCTCATGCATCTGGTGCATTTTTGTACCCCACCTTTCCACTAATCTTGGCACCCAAGGCATGTCACAACGCCATACAAAACTTATAACCCCACATAGCCTCAGTCCATTATGAGAGGAGTAGGAAAGATAATAGGGGATTATAGCAATATGCGGACAGATACTGGCATACCAGATGCGGTCGCATCCCTCAACATCTGTCCTGCGGAGGGATATAAGTGGGAAACAGCGAGCGGCCGGCACTATTCTCTTTGGCGGAGGGATAAAACAAAGTAAATCGCTAACTGCCCCTTTAACGCTCCGCGGAAGGATACCGGCGTAAAACCCGGAACTATCTACCCTCGGAGCAATACCTGAGCGGCGGGAGGTGAAAGGCCGATGACCCCGTTTGCGGCGGGACGGTGGTGGTCCGATCTCCCCTTGAGCTAGAAGGTAGCGTTACGCATGTAGAACGGCCCGCTTACATAAAGGCGGGATGCGCCGGGCCGTGAATCTGCGCGTCCCTGGTAGGAGAGGGAGGAGCCTCGCCGGCCACCGTCGCTGGAGCCAGGGCGCACGCGCAAGGCGCAGGACGCTGACCCTGGAGGGGGCGCGAGCCGTTAGCTGGGGTGGGGCGCATGCTCAGTCTGCGGGCATCCGTTTGAGGCGCAGGGGCGGCCCGCTGTCGTTGGTTGGTTGGTTGGTTCTCGCGCGCATGCGCGCTCGAGAACCTAGAGGGCGCTCAGGGGGCGTGGCCGGGTATGCGGATGGAACGGATGGGACCGGAGTTGGAGATGGCAGTGGGGTCTAGTGGGTGGAGTGGGGGGAAGCGCGAACTAAAAAGAAGTCGTCCTTTTTTTTGTCCCCACGCCCCTCTGTTATCAAATATTCTTTTGCACGAAACGTCACTCTCGCCCCCAAAGGTATTGAAAAAAAGCCCATAGCCAAATCATTTGGCGGGTTATTTCCAGGCTCCATGTGCCATTCGACCCCTAACAGCTACTTCCTCGCCGCTGCACCCTTTGGGGAATTCCCCAGTGCCCCAATGCTGTAACCGCAGCAGGAACTTGCCACATCCTGAAAGTGACAACAAGCCCCTTTGTTACAGCCGTACAGTGCCTGCTTTCAGCCGCTTCGATCTCCCGTGTGCACGTGAGAAGCGAAAACAGATCTGGGCATGCAAAGGCGCATGAAGCCGCCCCGAGGAGTACATTCCCGAGGGGCCGCAGGGCTCGTTTGTTGCAGTAATTAATTTTTTTAAAAAAAACTCTTCTGGCTCCTTTAAAAAAAAAACGAAGGGGGTTAGCGTGCGATTTAAAACCACGAACGACTTTTAAGAGGCCTTGCGATTGCATAGATTTTTTCACTCCACATTTCCCCCACCTCCCTCTAATAAACCCTGTCTTCAAAACCTCCCATGAAGATCATTCCCAGTTGGCAGCCGTGTTAGTCTGTCTGCAGTAGCAGAAAAGAGCAAGAGTCCAGTCGCACCTTAAAGACTAACAAAAATATTTTCTGGCAGGGTGTGAGCTTTCGTGAGCCACAGCTCACTTCTTCAGATTGAGAAAAGAGCAAGAGTCCAGTAGCACCTTAAAGACTAACAAAAAATATTTTCTGGCAGGGTGTGAGCTTCCGTGAGCCACCGCTCACTTCTTCAGATTGAGAAAAGAGCAAGAGTCCAGTAGCACCTTAAAGACTAACAAAAATATTTTCTGGCAAGGTATGAGCTTCCGTGAGCCACAGCTCCCTTCTTCAGATTGAGAAAAGGGCAAGAGTCCAGTAGCACCTTAAAGACTAACAAAAATATTTTCTGGCAGGGTATGAGCTTTCGTGAGCCACCGCTCACTTCTTCAGATTGAGAAAAGAGCAAGAGTCCAGTAGCGCCTTAAAGACTAAGAAAAATATTTTCTGGCAGGGTGTGAGCTTTCGTGAGCCACAGCTCACTTCTTCGGATTGAGAAAAGAGCAAGAGTCCAGTAGCGCCTGAAAGACTAACAAAAATATTTTCTGGCAGGGTGTGAGCTTCCGTGAGCCACAGCTCCCTTCTTCAGATTGAGAAAAGGGCAAGAGTCCAGTCGCACCTTAAAGACTAACAAAAATATTTTCTGATAGGGTATGAGCTTTCGTGAGCCTGTGGCTCACGAAAGCTCACACCCTATCAGAAAATATTTTTGTTAGTCTTTAAGGTGCTTCTGGGCTCTTGCCCTTTTCTACCACTTCAAAACCTCCTGCAAGCATTGAAGATCTTGCGGAGGCGGAACTACAACTCCCAGCAGCCCTTGCTGCGTTCCGGAAGCGCCGCGCGCTCTCTCCTCTCCCCCCTCCCTTCGCAAAGGGGGAGGCGGCCGCGGCTGCCCGGTCGGTCGCGTGGTGGGCGCAAGGGCCGAGGCGCTTCCGGCCGCCTTCCTGCGAGCATCATGCGGGAGGGCTTGCTGGGCCGGGCCGGAGCAGCTGCTAGGCCCGCCGGACACGCCTTGGTAGGTCGCCGCGGGAGGGAGCCGCGGCCGTGCGTGGATCCCCGGGAGGGGGGGGTTGCTTTTTGGATCTTATTCCCCCCCCCCCTTACATCGCATCCCTACGCTTCCCAGGCCTTGCAGATTTGCAAAGGTGCATGCCCAGGATCTCCCCGCGGTGCAAGGGAGGGGCTCGGTGGGGGCCAGGCTCGATCCCCGGCAGTTCAGAAGAGCGGGCAGGAGGCGCTGAGCAAGACCTCCCCGCTTGAGACCCGCTGCCAGTCGGAGCAGACAGCCCTGACCTTGCCAGACCCGTGGCCTGACTCGGGAGGAGGCGGTGTCCTGTGTTAAAAGCCCTCCCTGTTCTCCAAAGCCAAGAATAAGTCGTTTCCTTGGGGAAAGATATAATACGAGGAGGGAAAAAGCATTGTTCTTGTAATCAGATAAACAGGAGGTGTACTGATATAAGGTAGTTGAAATCCAAAGAAAAACTTCTCGGTACGCAGCCACCGAACACTGAATATGTACAGTTTTAACAATATATTTGTTTGCTCTAGCAATACTACGCCCTGACCTGGATGGCCCAGGCTAGCCTGATCTCGTCAGATCTCAGAAGCTAAGCAGGGTCATCCCTGGTTAGTATTTGGATGGGAGACCACCAAGGAAGACCAGGGTTGCTGTGCAGAGGAAGGCACTGGCGAACCACCTCTCTTAGTCTCTTGCCATGAAAACCCCAAAAAGGGGTCGCCATAAGTCGGCTGCGACTTGATGGCACTTTACACACACACAGCAATACTCTATAACCATCAACATGTACAGAAAAACTTGATAGTTGCAATTCTGTATAAATGTGGAACTTGTTTAGTAATATTTCCAATACAATTGTATTGCAAACTATGGCAAAGATTGGTTCTTGTAGGTTATCCGGGCTGTGTGACCGTGGTCTTGGTATTTTCTTTCCTGACGTTTCGCCCGCAGCTGTGGCAGGCATCTTCCAAGGAGTCACACTGAAGGACAGTGTCTCTCTTCAGTGTGACTCCTCTGAAGATGCCTGCCACTGCTGCGGGCGAAACGTCAGGAAAGAAAATACCAAGACCACGGTCACGGTCAAGACCGTATAACCTACAAGAACCAATGAACTCTGACCGTGAAAGCCTTCGACAATATATTGCAAAGATATTTACTGCCGGATGTATAGACACTTCCCTGGGGGATTCTAGTAATAAATGGATGTGAACTATTGTTTATGCATACAATTGTATTGGAAATATTGCTAAACAAGTTCCATATTTATACAGAATTGTAACTATCAAGTTTTTCTGTATATGTTGATGGTTATATAGTATTGCTAGAGCAAACAAATATATTGTTAAAACTGTATATATTCAGTGTTCAGTGGCTGTGTACTGAGAAGTTTTTCTTTGTAATCAGATCAAGCATATACTATTGTGTCCCCGGCCCTATGGTAATACATCTGCTTCTCCTTGGGCAAAGAATTTGACATGGTGTAAGGAAGAGCCCTGACCTGGATGGCCCAGGCTAGCCCGTTCTTGCCAGATCTCGGAATCTAAGCAGGGTTCGTATTTGGATGGGAGACCACCATGGAATACCTGCGTTGCTATGCAGAGGAAGGCAATGGCACAACCACCTCTGTTGGTCTCTTGCCTTGAAAACCCCATAAAGGGTCGGCGTAAGTTGGCAGCAGCTTGACGGCACTTTACACACACAGGGAATAACCCAAAGAGCTTAGTTCAGTGATAGTGCATCTGCTTGGCATGCAAAAGGTCTCAGGTTCAACCCCCAGCATCACCGGGTAAAAGGATCATGTTGTAGATAGAATATGTGGACGAACTCTTCCTGAGACCCTGGAGAATTTCTGCTATTCAGAGTGGATAGTGCCAATCTTGGTAACAGCAGTTTCCAGCATCTGACAATCAGACTCCTTCTGCCCCTCAGCCTGGAGGTTTGATTCAGCTGTCATGGCAAGGAGGTTGGAGAGCCAGATATTTGCCTTGGGCTCTTGAACCCAGAAATGGAGGGTTGATAGCCAAACTTCCTTTGGCTGTAGGAGCCAGTCTACAAAACGTAGGAACCAGGCTCGTTTTTGAGTCTTCAGGGGTTTGTATTTTTAAAGACTGCATTTGAATCACGCTAGGCACCACAGTGAAATGCCTATGTGCTGTGGCAACCTGGCGCCTGGGATTTGTCAAACATGATCAGAGGTAAAGGAAGGCCCCGTGTGCACGGCACTCTGTGTTCGTATACCCTTATTAATGTATAGGTGCGACATTTACGTTGGTGGGACCTTGCTGCGTGTTCGTAGGTGAGTTGGCCCAGAAACCAACGTTGGGCATGGGACGGGCTTTTGGCAGCCGTAGCCTCTCAGCCTTGTGAAGCGACAAGCTCCACAGCCTCTGGCTGCATCTGGTTCCCTCTTTCTAGAACTCCTGGGTCCTATGCCCGCCTGGTTTCCCAATTCGACAGATTGTGCAGTTATGTATTGGAGTTTTTGAGAGTTGGCTCATGCTGTTGGTTGCAGTTTCCTGGAGAAAAGATTACTCATGGTGTTTTGTTTCTCTTCCCCCCCCCCCCCTGCTTGTTTTAGGGCACGATGGATTTGGTGACAGGGATGGAAGTCGGGGCTGAAATTGAAGTGACTGAAGATGGGACCTTGGAGGAATTGCCTCTGCACTTGGTATGTGTGTTGGAATCCTTTATGCCTATGTGATGGGAGCATCCCTTTGGAAAGGGCTCTGTCATGGGCTTGTGGGGAGGATAATCGGTGGGGCAAAGAATGAACCGTGGCGTCCCAGATGTCTGCTCTAATTCCATCCCCAGTCTTTGCAATTGATCCAAATTCTGTGTTGTAATAGTTATTTATTAACCCAGAGGCTCAGGAGCGAGTATCAGATATTGATAGAATACTCTATTTTCAGTAATCCACGTTCCCCAATTAAATCATAGTACAGGCTGAGTATCCCTTATCCGGGCTGCTTAGGACCAGAAGTGGTCCGTATTTTGGGTCTTTCCGTATATTGGAATATTTTTGCATATACATAATGAGGTATTTTGGGGATGGGACCCAAATTCATTTATGTTTTATATACACTTTATACACATAGCCTGAATGTAATATTAAACAATATTTTTTGATAATTTTGTGTACAGTGAACCAAAGCAAAAGTGTAACTATCTCCCCAGAATACCTGTAAAGGTAAAGTTCCCCTGCGCAAGCACCGGGTCAGTCCTGACCCATGGGGTGACGTCACATCCCGACATTTACGAGGCAGACTTTGTTTGTGGGATGGTTTGCCAGTGCCTTCCCCAGTCACCTTTCCTTTACCCCCAGTAAGCTGGGTACTCATTTTACTGACCTCGGAAGGATGGAAGGCTGAGTCAGCCTTGAGCCGGCTACCTGAAACTGACTTCCGTTGGGATCGAACTCGGGTCGTGAGCAGAGCTTTGACTGCAGTACTACAGCTTACCACTCTGCGCCACAGGGCTCCTCCAGAATACCTGTATTAGCTGTTAAACGAGAGCAACAACAAACAAACAAACAATGGCAGGCTTTCAGTCTCCACCTACGATGCAGTGTACACTGTGTTATATTTTTTTAGGTGAGAAGAAACATTGAAAGCAGGCAGCATGGATCTGCCTGCATGCTGGCTCGGAGGGTCTAGTTTTCGGATCAGTCTGAATATGGGATGTCTGCTTAAGGGATACTCTACCTGTACTGGCAAGCATACCGTGATCTCGATGGCCCAGGCTAGCCTAATCTTGCCAGATCCTGGAAATGAAGCAGGGTCGGCCTTGGTTAGTAATTTGATGAGTGGCCACCAAGGAAGTCCACGGTTGCTGTGCAGAGGAAGGCAATGGCAAGCTACCTCTGAATGTCTCCTGCCTTGAAAACCCTACGGGGTTGCTATAAGTTGGCTGTCACTCAACAGCACTTTCCACCAACACTATGGCAAGCATGGATCTTGGGGTTCATCTGTCAGCTGAGCAGCAAAGTTAGGGAGTGGCCTATCAATCCACTATGCAAGCATAACGCTGACCTACCTTGTACAATAGTTTTAAGCATCATTGAGAATGAGGTATGCAACGCAGTGAGCAAATCCTATAGAATGACTAGGTGGTGATTGGTGGAAGACAGTTCTTTGCCCTCCTTTGGCACTACGTTCAAGTCGAGACTCGAGTTTAACTCCATAAATGTAGATCAAGATGGGTGACTGTGTTAGTCTGTCAATAGCAGTAGAAAAGAACAGGAGTCCAGTAGCACCTTAAAGACCAACAACATTTCTGGCAGGGTATGAGCTTTCGTGAGCTGCAGCTCACTTCTTCAGATACCTGAAGCTCACATACCCTGCCAGAAATTTGTTTAGTCTTTAAGGTGCTACTGGACTCTTGCTCTTTCCATAAATGTGGAACAGCTGTTGAGAACGCCTGTCTGCAAGCCTTGTGTCTTCAAGCAAGGCGTTTTTGGTTGAGTTTAGAGATGTGGGGTGTTTTTTGGTCTTGACCCTTTCAGCGCTTTGAAGATCAGGACCAAGAAGCCCAATTTCTGCGCCAGTTTTGTGACAACATATGCATTCATGTACTTCTGCATGACCCTGACCTGGATGGCCCCAGCTAGCCTGATCTCATCAGATCTCAGAAGCTAAGCAGGGTCAGCCCTGCTTAGAATGTGGATGGGAGACCACCAGTGAAGTCCAGGGCTACTACACAGTGGCAGGCAATGGCAAACCACCTCTGTTCAACTCTTGCCTTGAAAACCCTACAGGGTCACCACAAGTCAGCTGCAACTTGACAGCACTTTCCTCCGCCAGCACTTTTACACGGTTTCTTTATTTAGTAGTGTTTCTCCCTTCTCCTGTGGTTCATGTTGGGAGGCAGGCTGTGCAAGTCACTGACATACAACTTGTACGTAATACGCCTAGCATGCCCCCCCCCGCCCCCAGTTATTAGGACACCCATTCAGCAGTCTCCCTAGCTTTACGGAAAGCATTTACAGCCTGCCATTCTGTTATAAAACCCACACGGCAGGAGAGGCGAGGTCAGGTGTGTCCCAAACCTTGCGAGTATGTATTTACAATGATGAGGGCTAGCAGCTTGCCAAACACGTACGGCTGAAGTTCGTGCAGGGCTCAGTTCCTCTCTGGATGCCATGTTCTCACACCTGTGCTCGGGTGGGTTGGCAGCAGATGCCCTTTGCCCTTCCTGGGTGCTAATGGCTTGCTTTCTCCTTCCCCACCAGGAAAACGCCAAGAACTGCCTCTCCTGGGAATCCTTGGACCTCTCGAGCAGCGACGATGACGGGGAAGCTTACTTGACCTTCTGCCTGCCCGTGAGGCGCCCTCCCCGGCCCACACCACGGCTCCCGGCTCAGCGGCTGCCCACGACTCCCTCTGCCATCCGATCGCTGGCTTGCGAGAAGCGGGTCCCTCCCTTGTACCCCTGCCCCGTGCGCCCGAGCACCCCTCCGTCCCCCGGGGTCCCGGTGTTCGGAGCCTACCAGTGCCAGAAGTGCCTCCAGGTGTTTATGGAAGAGTGGCACTACGCCCAGCACCTGCAAGACCATGCTCAGGAGGAGGCCCAGCAGCAAGCCGCCGCCCAGCCCCCAGCCCAGCCCCACTCCCCGCCCCGCAAGCTGCGCTGCCTGGAGTGCGGCAAGCGGTTCAAGCACCCACAGCATTTTGCCCGGCACACCAAGTGGCACTTGAAGCTGGCACGCAAGGGCATCAAAGTCTGTCGCAAAAAGGGCAGCAGGCGCTCGTCCCAGATGTCCTACGTTTACAAACCCCTCAGCGGTGACGCTGCCGGCAACCAGCTGGGGGCGATGGAGAGCTCCGGCCTTCCGCTCGCCCAGGAGAACTCGGGGCAGGCGAAGGGCCTCCAGGTGCCCCGGCCCCAGCGGGCCAGCAAGCGGAAAGGCGTCCGGCACCCAAAAAGGGTGCCCGCCGAGGCCTTGCCAGAAGAGGAGCTGCTGATTCCCGCCTACCCGGAAAACTCCATGACCATCCTGGAGGGCGAGCTTGGCGTCAGCATCCTGCATCCATGGCAGAAGAAGCAGGAGGCTGTCTTGGAAGGCCAGGTGGCGGGAGGGCTCTTCCAGCCAGCTGTCATCAACACCGAGAACCAGATCATCATCTTGGACGACGAGGATGCTGAGGTCAGGCCCGGTGGACAGGAACAGCACTACACTGAGGTGCAGGCTGCTCTGTTTGAAAACCAGACGAATGCCGCAAGGCCTCTCTTCTTCAGAGCTGAGGAGCAGGCCGCTATACTAGACGCTCAGGTCAACGTGGGCTCTCTTCAGCTGGGAGGAGGCAAGGAGCCGGCGGCCGTCACAGCTGGGTGGGCGGGCCAGAACCCCTGCACCCTTTTCCGGACCGTGCTCCTGCAGGCGGAGGAGCAGGCGGCCATCTTGGATGGCCAGTTGGAGTCCAGCCCCCTCCAGCAGGTGATCATTAAGACTTCGGAGGTCTCGCCCGCGCTGTTTGTGGACACGGAGCCTCAATTCTCTCTGGACTCGGCAACCCTCCAGTTTGTCCCTGTGCACTCGGAGCCTCAGTTTGTCACCGTCCCCTACGGGAACTCGCTGGCCGTGGACCATGCAGATCCGACAGAGGAAGAGAGCAAGGGTTGGGAGTCTCCAGCCACAACGTTCCAGTTCCCGGGTTACTTACCAAACGCGTACCCGCAAAACAAGCAGCCGTCCCCGACCGCAACCTCCTGCCCATCGCCCAAAGGTTCCTTGGTGGTTCGTTTGGTCCCTTGTGCCTCCGGGGAGCATCCAGAGGTCTTAGACCTGGAGTATGACACCGGAGGGGGTATTCCCGTGGCCTCTGAACCCTGGGAGGCCAGCGTCGGGACAGGGCAGGAGGTCTACACTACTGAGGAGGCCGTGGAGGATAACTTCATCATCGTGGAGATGGAGTCGGATTCTTGCGGCCGAGGCCTGGCCGTGGACCCCACCCACGACAACCCCAGCGAGCCGGGCCTCCACAGGATGACCCGAGCCACCAATCAAAACCACGCCCGGCGCTTCAAGTGTCCGGACTGCGGCGTGCGCTACAGCCAGATGTCGCAGCTCCGCTCCCACCAGAAGGGGCCGAAGCGCCGGGGGCGGAGCTACCTGTGCGAATGCGGCGCTTCCTTCCGGGGCCTGCTGCATCTGCTGCGGCACCAGCTCCTGCACCTGGAGGAAGCGCTTTTTATCTGCGCCACCTGTGGTAAGTCCCTCAAAGGACACAAACGCCTGGCCAGGCACGGCACCTGCCACCCTGGCCCGGCCCGTTTCGGCTGCCGCTGTGGCATCAGCTTCCAGCGCTTGTCCCGTTACCTCTGGCACCATGTGAAGAGCCAGCGGCCTGGCCTGCGGGTTTACACCCTCTCGGGCTTCCTCTCTTCAGACTGAGCTATGGGGGACTGACAGGAGAAGGGGGAATACGGAGCATCTCGCTCGGAAGGGATAATACAGAGCTTCTCGCTTGGAAGTTTGAGGGGAGAATATGGAGCTTCTCGGTCAGAGATCCCGTTCAGAGAGGGAGAGGACTCTGGGGTGTGAGGCCTTTTTATTTCCTTTTCCTGTGAAGAAATGTTCGGCAAAAATGGTTTACTAGTTTTGGATGCTAAACCGATTTCTCTTGGGATGGATGTCTTCAGTTTTTGTTATTTTGGCAGTGTAATTATGTTGGATGGTAATTAAAATGACACAGATCCAGAGTCCCTTGCTCCTTGTTTGCCTCGGACAGCAAGTGTATTAGTTTATTTTCTATCGTTCCTGCATATTTTCCTTGTTGGAACAGAAAAGGTGGCCAACTCTCTAGCAGGCTCCTGTGCCGTTAAGAGCTGTGCAAGATGGCCGAGATCAGCAGGGGAAGCTTTTCCCTCCATCACTTGTTGATTTTTTCCCCTGGGTGCAGCTTCTACAGGTGTGGGAGTCCCCCCCCCCCCGGAGGGAATTAATGTGACAATGCTAGGGCTATATCACCTACCCACCCACCTCACAGGGTTGTTGTGGAGAGTGGCCCAGACTAGGGAGAAAACAGAGGTATAAATAAAATGAGGTAAGGAAATCCCAGGGAGACTGCAGAAGCACGCTGAGACAAGAGAAGGATCCCGCTTGATGAATTTTGGGTATGAACTCTACAGATCCATATTCTGGATTCCTCTGATAACATGGTCGTTGCTTTGAACAAACGGGGAAAGCGTCTTCCCCTTTTGTCCCTGTACACATGTGCAGTATTCAGAGGTATTGTGCCTCTATACACATAGGTTCCATTTGATTATTATGGGTAACAATCCTCCGCTCTGGGTTCTTAGAAAATAAGACTCTGGGGCAGCCAATAAGGGAGATCTTTTTTGCTTGGCATGCAGAAGGTCCCAGGTTCAATCCCCGGCTTCTCCAGTTAAAGGGACTAGGCAAGTAGGTGATGTGAAAGACCTCCGCCTGAGACCCTGGAGAACCGCTGCCAGTCTGAGTAGACAATACTGATTTTGATGGACCAAGGGTCTGATTCAGTATAAGGCAGCTTCATGTGTGTTCATGTGTTCAGATTATGATGTGTTCTATCCTCAAAGGCGCAACCAGGACAGATGTTGAAGGAGCTGGGTATGTTTAGCCTGAAGAGAAGATTGAGAGGTGATATGATAACCATCTTCAAGTACTTGAAGGGCTGTCATATAGAGAATGGTGCCAAGTTGTTTTCTGTTGACCCAGAAGGTTGGACCAGAACCAATGGGTTGAAATTAAATCAAAAGAGTTTCCGTCTAGACATTAGGAAGAATTTTCTAACAGAGCTATTCCTCAGTGAACAGGATTCTTCCGGAGGTGGTAAGTTCTCCTTCCCTGGAGGTTTTTAAGAGGTTAGATGGCCATCTGTCAGCAATGCTGATTCGATGACCTTAAGCAGATGATGAGAGGGAAGGCCATCTTCTGGGCATGGAGTAGGGGTCACTTGGGGGTGTGGGGGGGAGGTAGTTGTGAATTTCCTGCATTGGACAGGGGGTTGGACTAGATGGCCCTGGTGGTCCCTTCCAACTATGATTCTATTGTATGATGTTTGTTTTGGATCCTCCGCTTTGGACTTTCCCACTGACTCATGACAACTTGGACATTACCACAAAAAATGCATTTATTGAGCTGGATTTGATTTCCCCTCTGGGAGGACCAGGGTTCCAAAAATGTTCTTTTATCCTCACAACAACCCTGTGAGGTAGGCTGGGACCATTGCAGATGACGTTAAAACATGTATTTCTGAGAAGCAGAATCTGCTTTCTTTGCAGCAGGTCAAGAGCAGGTTTCCCCATGCCCCCCCCCCCCCGCTTCTTGTTAGGTATTAAGACAGCTCCCACCCAGGAAACCAGGACACCCTTTCCTTGGCACTGATGAGCAGCTGCTATGTATGATGAGGATTATTGCTCCAGAGTCACTCTCGCCTGGCATAAGAGTCTGCCTACCTGTTGAAGCCATTGCAAGATTCTGGCTGTTGACAGCAGAATGTCCTTGAGGGAGTGGGGGAACCCTTGCTGGCAGTGATCAGTGGATAATTCCCAGGAATTTTAGAACAAGTGGTACCCATGTGTGTGTGATCCCAAACTCCTCCTCCCAGGGTTCTCCAGCCCATAGTGTGAGAACTTCAGTGGTTTCTGTCTCGGGTGCTCTGTTATCGCTCCCCGAATGCTTTGTACGTGGGACGCTTAAGGCACATTTGGAGAGGGGCCGTGGCTCATTGGTAGAACATCTGCTTGGCATGCAGAAGATCCCAGGTTCAATCCCCGGCATCTCCAGTTAAAGGAACTAGGCAAGTAGGTGATGTGAATAGATCTCTACCTGAGACCCTGGAGAGCCGCTGCTAGTTTGAGTAGACAACATTGACTTTGATGGACCAAGGGTCTGATTCAGTATAAGGCAGCTTCCTGGGTTCATGTGTGTTCACATAGTCCCACCCTGTGCAGCATTCGCTTAAGAGCAGGTTTGCAAACCTTTACTAATTCCAGAGTTATAGCCCATGAATTTTCATCTGCATACCCTTTGCGTCTCTAGGGTACTCATTAGTGCAGCATCAATTGCCTTAAAATAATTTTTAAAAACCCCGTGCCCGCTTGTCTGCCGGTACACACGAGATTCCCTGCCTGGTCGCCTAGAGGCAACCGTTAACTTGCCACCGGTGACTAGCAAATGGTCATAGGCAAGCAAGAATTCAGGCCTCCTCCCTCACCATCCCACAGAAAGTGAGTGACAACCCACCGGTGGCTTCCTGCAGCTTCAGATCCCATCTTTGAATTGCCACCGCAGAGGGCTTTCCATCTGCTATTATTTCATGCCTCTCCCCGTAAATTTATTAATAACTGAAACGCTCCCATACTGCTGGGGAAAGTGATCGTTTCATCTTCTGGTCGGCACCCAGGATGCTTCTTGCAAGACGCCGCCCATCTCTGCACGTTCTTTCCGAGGCTTTTGGCGCAAAGTCCAAGCGCTGCTTCTCCCGTCCTTTTCAGTCTGGAGATCTTTGCAGCACGCTAGCCAGGGGAAAAAAGAGCCTGTAGCGATTCACCTCTGCCACAAGGTGGGAGTAGAGTCCATTCGTTTTCCTACTCACTGCTCTGCCATAAAGTCCAGCATAAAAAGAGGTTTTCGAGTCTTTTGGCCTGAAGCTTCCTTGTCGGGCAGATGGTCCAAACGCCTGAGATCAAACATTATATCGGTTGATAGCTGGAAAGGACAAAAAAGGCAGCGGTCACACAGCAGCTAAGAAGGTGGGGAGGGTGGGGCATAAATGTAATCAATCAATAGCTGGTTTTTAGCTAATGCAGCTTTCCTGGCTAGTCTCCCCTCCCCCCCCCAAAAAAAAATACTTTCATTTTATCTGCTAGTTTGAGCAAATTGCAATCAAGGTGATGGTGAACTATTTGCCCTCCCCGCATTTTTATTTTTAAAATGAATTCATAGGAGATGGATGCGGAGACTCCTGTTTTATGTGCACGCCTAACCATCTAGGTTTGATCGTTTCAGAGGGTAGCCGTGTTGGTCTGCGTTAGAAGAGCAAGATTTGAGGCCAGTAGCCCCTTAGAGACCAACAAGATTTTCAGGATATGGGCTTTCGAGATTTAGAGCTCCCTGCGTCAGATACAAGTAGGAATGGAGATCCCTGACCCTTACATCCTAGTCCGTGGGTGTCAAACTCATTTGTTACGAGGTACGGGTATGACATAAGTTTCACTTGGTTGGCCCGGGCCATGCCTCGTCAGCCCAGATTGGGGAGGGGGGGTGGCTGCCTCGGCTGGGTCAGGGGCTGGATACGAACTCAAGGGGCACATGATCTGGCCCCCAGGCTGCATGCTTGACAACCCTATCCTAGTCAGACGGTGAGAAGGGTGCTATAAAGAAGGGACCCAGGATGCAGAGGTGCAGTGCAAAATGTAATCGCAGTTTGTACCTGTGCAATCTGGCTAGATTTGAGAATCTGTGCCCTGTAGCAGGAAAACCCGGCACCAGCTGGTGGTGAGGATGATGTTAGAGGCAGGAACAGGCAGGGTGGGTGTCAAAAATACACTTCTAGCCTCTGTGCAGAAGACTGAGTGGCACATGGGAATATAGAAACGGGCCATCTCAGAGCTCAGCCAAACATACTGATCCTCTTCCAGGCCCTTGCAAAGAGCATGGTAGGAGGTGAGGGGGCACACGGGCAGCTGAGTCAGACCTTTGGTCCATCAAGGTCAGTATCGTCTACTCATACTGGCAGCGGCTCTCAGGCAGAGGTCCTTCACATCACTTCCTACTCGATCCCTTCAACTGGAGATGCTGGGGATCAAACCTGGGACCTTCTGCATGCCACGCAGGTGCTCTGCCACTGAGTCACAGCCCTTCTGGGATGGGGGGGGGGGGAAGACTAGCTTTCACAAGGGAGAGGAATGCTAGTTGAAGGCTCACAATCCAGAGAGGAGATCAGAACATCTAACACTTCTTCTTGGACTTTGAAATGAACGCAGCAGAATATAATATGTCCCACATCTTAGTTCGGCAAACACCAAGATAATTCCAGAACCAGCAAACATGAGTGTAACTTAGACAATTTGCAACCTGATTTTCGCTCCCAAATTCTTCGAACCAGGAAGCACCATTAGAACAAACTGCAATTTTACATCAACCTAAGCAGGAATTATGCTGCAGCCCCAAAACAAGTTTTGATTGTTTTTTGGCATTGCCTTTTTGTTATTTAAATGTGTCGCTTTAATTTTGTTGTATGCTGCTTTAGGGAGAATTTTTTTAAAAATCCATACAAATTCAGTAAGTGATACCAGAGGCTAATTAGCCACAAAAATTCATCTCCCTGCAATGCAAAAGATTCCCCCCCCTCCCGGCTGTTAACGTGACTGCCCTGGCCACGGAAAGGAATCATTTTGGGCTGAGTTGGACTGACGAAATGGGGGTGAATATGGTGTTTTTTGTGTTTTTGTGTTGTTGTTTTTTAAAAGCAACTAGCTACCATGGCATTTGTTTCCAGTATCTGGGAAATGGGTGTGCTGTTTACACCTCCTTCTGGGTTCTCTTGTCTTTTCACCTGGTGCAGCCAGTGTGGCACAGTGGGTAAGCTGTCAGACTGGGATCCTTTCAAATCCCCACTCTGCCAAGGAAGCTTGCCCAGTAACTTTGAGCCATTTGTGTTCTCTCAGCTTAACTTCCCTCACAGGGAATGGTGTTGTAAGCTGCTTTGGGTCCCCATCGGGGAGAAAAGCAACTATAAAGAAATGCTTTGTGCATCTTAGAATCATAGAAGGGGCCATACAGGCCATCTAGTCCAGCCCCCTGCTCAATGCAGGATCAGCCTAGAGCATCCCTGACAAGTGCTTGTCCAGCCTGTGCTTGAAGACTGCCAGTGAGGGGGAGCTCACCACCTCCCTAGGTAGCTGAACCCCAGTGACTCCTAACCCCTTCACCTCCCCCACGCACACGCCATTTGTAGTTTACCCAGTATGGCTCAGAGTTAATCGACTTGAGCTATTCTCAACAACATTTATTCCAGTTGCGGAATCTGAACCAATCAGAGGAGCTAGCACAGATGCCCTGCGTTGCCCGTACCTTGTTGGCCGTGCTGGGGTGGGGGTCATAGGCCCTGCTGCTTGGACTCCACCAGGGCCGAGAGCAGCTTCAAGGCCTCCTCCAGTTTGCTGTCCAAGGCCTCGATCCGCTTCTCCAGCTCCCGGTGAGAGTTGCTGAGGCTGGAGCTGAGGTCGCACATGATCATTTGCATCTGCCAGGGAAGGACACAGTTGGCCGGTTAACCCTGGGTCTGGTGTTGAGAAAGGGCTGGAGGGAGCCCATCCTGTAGCCAAAGCCGGCCACTGGCTCTCGACAGGGGGGGTGCAGAAGAACTTGGGGCTTAGCTCTGCTGCCAATGCATGCTGTTTTGTTTTTACCCACTGAGTTGTCATGGTTCCTGCCCAAGGAGCTCGGGGATTAGAAGAAGAGTTGGTTTTTACACCTAGTTTTTAAGGAGTTTCAAAGTGGCTTACAATCGCCTTCCTCTCCCCGCAACAGACACCTTGTGAGGTAGGTGGGGCTGAGAGAGTGTGACTGGCCCAAGGGCACCCAGCAGGCTTCATGTGGAGGTGTTGGGAAACCAACCCAGTTCACCAGATTAGAGTCCGCCACTCACGTGAAGGAGTGGGGAATCAAACCCAGTTCTCCAGATTAGAGTCTGCCGCTCGTGGAAGAGTGGGGAAACCAACCTGGTTCACCAGATCAGAGTTCACTGCTCATGTGGAGGAGCAGGGAATCAAATCCGATTCTCCAAATTAGAGTCCACCACTCTTAACCACTACACCATGCTGGCTCCAGTTAGGTGGAAGGGCTGAGCATTCTCCTTTTGAGTACGCACACCCATATATCCATCCATTTGTTGGTGCCTTGTGGAATGAAAAAAACAGGTATGGGAGCGGGGTGGTAAAAGGGGAGGGATGCAGCCTTTAGCTACGCTGCTTTGAAGGCAAAGCTTAGCTCCACCCCCCAACGGGGGCAACAGGTGAAGCATCCAGAGGGACACACAGACAGCAGTCAACCCAGTTTCCCCTGTAACTTAGGAGACAATGAGGGTATCTTATTTATCTACCTATTCCCCCCTAGAGCAAAGGGGAACAAAATGGGAGCCCGATGAGTTGTACACAGGTAGGGAACAAGGTTGTTTGGGCGCTTCCCTTTACTTGCAGGGGGCTTCCGGTTGTCCAAGGTTGGGGGACAGATCCATGTGTGGAAGGAGCCCAAGTTAAGGGATGGGAGAACGGTGGAGCTGAGGGGGTCCTGGTGGGCCTGAGGGTAGAATGGAATGGCACAGCCTACAGAAGAGTCACCAAAAGGGGGTAATACCCCAGATTCAAATTCTAGCTGGGCAGCTGTGTGAGTCTGTTGCAGCACAAATAACCAAAAGTTAAACTGCGGAACTCCCTGCTCCACGATGTGATGGCTGCCAACTTGGAAGGCTTGAAGAGGGGAGTGGACATGTTCATGGAGGAGAGGGCTATCCATAACTACTCGTCAAAATGGATAGCAGTCGTGATGCACACCTACTCTACAACAGCAGTTCCCAAACCTTTTGAGTCATGGAGCACTAATTTTCACCTAGCACCTATATACTAAACAGACAATATTTTTCTTTCCAATCTCCACGGAGGACAAGGAGATGTTTCACGGAGCACTTGCTCCATGCCTATCATATTGGGTGCTGTGGATCACAGGTAGGATAATGCTGCTGCAGTCATCTTACTTGTGGGCTTCCTAGAAGAACCTGGTTGGCCTCTGTGTGAACAGACTGCTGGACTTGATGGACCTTAGTCTTGTGACGCCTTTAAGACTGACCAATTCATTTGTGTCAGAAACTGTTGTGGGTCACTTGGCCAGAAGCAGTCATCACCTTCCCCTGATCCTAGAGTTGCCAACCTCCAGCCTGGAGAGCTCCCAAAATTACAACTAATCTTCCCGCGACAGAGATCACATCTGGACGAAATGGCTGCTGTGGAGGGTGGTCTCTGTGGCATGATACAGGTGCCCCTGCCTGGAAGAGGAATCACGTTTCCCCAAGGACAAATTAGTATTGTGCTGGGAAACTGGCATACTTTGCCAGCAGAAGTGCCACCTCCAAAGTAGACCTGTACCCTTGGTGTGCAGCAAATGGGCAGATGTTTGTTACGCTAAAAGCTTAATCGTCATAGAAGATTCCCTCTCCTGGATTCTTTGTGAACCCTCCACCTGCTGAACGATGCTATGCCCGGTAGGCCAACTTAAAGAAGCATAGAGTTGAAAGGGACCACCAGGGTCATCTAGTCTGATCCCCTGCACAATGCAAGAAATTCACAACTACCTCCCCCCACACCCCCAGAGACCCATACTTCATGCCCAGAAGATGGCCAAGGTGCCCTCCCTCTCATGATCTGGCTAAGGTTATAGAATCAGCATTGCTGACAGATGGCCATCTAGGCATGTCTTAAAAACCTCGAGGAAAGAAGAGCTTACCACCTCCCGAGGAAGCCTGTTCCACTGAGGAACCGCTCTGTTAGAAAATTCTTCCTAATGTCTAGACCAAGGGTGGAGAACCTTTTTCTTGCCAAGGGCCATTTGCACATTTATAACATCATTCGGGGGCCATACCGGGCATAGCTCTCCCGGCATGGGGGGGAGAGGCTAGGGTTGCCAGGTCTCCAGCCACCACCTGCAGGTTGGCAACCCTAGGAGAGGCTATGCAAGGGAGGGAAGGAAAGAACGAAGGAAAGATGGCCGGGGCAAAGGAGGACGGCAGGGGCTTGGGGGGGGACGGACCTCCGGCGGCACGCCAAGAGTGCAGGCCAGGGGAAAGGAGGACGGCGAGGGCTGGGGGGGGAACCTCTAGCGGCGGCGCTCGAGCAGGGGGTGGGCTGGGCGGGGACCCTAGGCAGGCAGACCACGGGCCGGATACAACGATCCCGCAAGCCGTTTCTGGCCCACGGACCGGAGGTTCCCCACCCCTGGTCTCGACAGAAACTCTTGATTTAATTTCAACCCGTTGGTCCGGTCTTCTGGAGCAACAGAAAACAACTTGGCACCCTCCTCTCTAGGACTGTCCTTCAAGTACTTGAAGATGGTTATCATATCATCATCATCCCTTTATTGGCATACCAACATAATACAGAAGGGTACAAAAGGAATGGAGATATTAAAAAGTGCCCATTATAGAATAGTTAAAAGACAGTTACATCGAATAGAGCTGTTTGTTGATAATGCCATCTAATTAACTGTTTGGCGGGCTTTTAAAACAAACTTTAAAAACTGTGCCACCGTCTCCAATATATGGTGCGAACAGTTGTTCAATAAATAGGAACCATTAAAAGGATCTGAGACATTCTGTCTATTAACCAACAGGGGGCTTAAAAGCTCGTTAAGTGATTCTGTGTAGAAACTACAATAAAATAAGACATGAGCAACCGTTTCAATACAATTGCTGCCACAAGGGCAAAGCCTGTCAGACAGAGGAATTTTCCGAAATCTGCCTTCAAGAAGCACAGATGGCAAAATATTAAATCTGGCCATAGAAATGGTTCTATGTTGAGAAGGATCACACAGGTGAGATAAGTATGGGGAGGGCTGATAAAAATCAAAAGATACCCCTAAATTTGATGGGGAGCATGTTTTATGGTTATCATATCCCCTCTCAGTCTTCTCCTCTTCAGGGTAAACATACCCAGCTCATTCAACCTTTCCTCATAGGACTTGGTCTCCAGACCCTGCACCATCTTTGTTGCCCTCCTCTGGACACGTTCCAGCTTGTCTACATCTTTCTTAAATTGCGGTGGCCAAAACTGAACACAATACTCTAGGTGAGGTCTAACCAGAGCAGAGTAAAGCAATACCATCACTTCGCGTGATCTGGACACTATACTTCTGTTGATACATTTCCCCAATTTGTCAACTAAATACTATGTGGAACCTTATTTAAAGCCTTACTGAAATCAAGATAAACTACGTATGTCTACAGCGTTCCCCTGATCCAGCAAGGGAGTAACTTTTGTCAGAAAAAGACTCACCTTAGAAACGTCCACCAATGCGTTAACTTGATCGCGGATCTTCCGGTGCTTCACCCGCACATGCCGGAACCTGCAAGGAAGACAGAGTTAGAGCCCCCAACTACCTAATGCCCCCCCAGGTGCTGCCTCCCTCCTAAATGCAACAACAACAAATTAATAGTTAAAATGTATAGTGCCATTTCCCAGGAAACCCTGGGGACTATACTTTGGGGAGTGCACTCGCTATATTTAAACAAAATTCAGCAATCCTTTCCTTGTATCAAGAACAGCAACCACGGTCATTGTTTGGGTTAATGAATCGCTAATGATTTCCATGTCTTATTGTTTGCTAGCAAAGTTTAATAACTAGCATGCCTTGAAAAACACCTTTTACCAATAAGCATACTTCAAAAAGAGGCTGGGTGGGGGGGGAGGGCAGTCTACCTTTGGTCACCCTTTCACTGACTCCACAAAGGTCTTGGTGTGAATATCCCTCCGGTTGTTTCCTTAGAAAAGGAAGAAGAGTTGGTTTTTATATGCCAATTGTCTCTATTTTTTAAGGAGAATCAAACCGGCTTACAATCACCTTCCTTTCCTCTCTCCACAACAGACACCATGCATGGGAGGCTTTGCCTTGGATGTGTTGCTCTCTAGATGCATATTTTTCCCATCTGCATTCTCAAAACTCAAAAATAATCCCCCATGCAGAGTTTTGAGAATTCGGATGGGGAAAATGTGCATCTAGAGAGTGGGAAATCCAAGGCAAAACCTCACATGCATAAATGACACTTGTGAGGTAAGTGAGGTTGAGAGAGCTGTAAGAAAACTGTGACTAGCCCAGGGGTCGGCAAACTCATTAGTCAAAAGAGCCAAATATCAACAGTACAACGATTGAGATTTCTTTTGAGAGCCAAATTTCTTAAACTTAAACTATATAGGTAGGTACACTGTTTATTAACTTAATAAACTTTAATTAAAGTTTTAAGTCTTAATTAAACTATAGGCACACTGAATAAAACTTGATATCATACTTAATAGTGATCTTATTTATTGATAAAAATTAAATTGTAAGTCCCTGCCATTTCCCCCTCCCCGTCCGGAGTCCTCGTCTGGAGGCCTGGCCTACCGCCATAAAAGCCTATTGGTAGACCTGGCCTCTGGCTGAGTCCCATTAGGAGGCCAGGTCTACCCATTGGCTTTCTTGGCAGTAGACCTGGCCTCCGGAGGCCCATAGAAGCCAATTGGTAGACCTGGCCTCTGAAGGGGGACTTTTTCCCCTCCTCGGAGTCCAGGTCTACCGCCAAGAAAGCCAGTGGGTAGACATGGCCTCCCAATGGGACTCAGCCAGAGGCCAGGTATACCAAAGGAAGCCCGCCCCGCCCAACAGCTGATAGGCGGGGGGGGGCAGGAACCAACAAGCTGCCCACCCAGCAATCGTGCGGCTAGAGGGGAGGGGAGGCTTTAGCCTCCCAACCATTGAGGGCAAGGGAAAGGGGGACCCGGCCATTCTCCACGGTGGGGGGGGGGGGGAAGACAGCACACCCGCTCGCCCGCTCTCTCTCTCTCTCAGGTGCGCCGGCTCCGCAGCCCGGCTGCCGGTGCGAGGTGGCGCAAGATCAGGGTCTCCGAACCAAGTTCGGAGAGCCGCACTCAACGGGCCAAAGAGCCGCATGCGGCTCTGGAGCCGCAGTTTTGAGACCCCTGGACTAGCCCAAGGTCACCCAGCTGGCTGCATGTGGAGGACTGGGGAAACCAACTCGGTTCACAAGATTGGAGTCCACCGCTCATGTGGAGGAGTGCGGAAACAAACCCAGTTCTCCAGATTAGGGTCCACTGCTCTTAGCCACTACACCACACTGGACTTCCCCCCCCCCCAATGCATTTGATCTGACTAGCCCAACTGTTGGTGATGATTCTTTAGAACCAGGCATTCCTAGATGTGGCTTTATCCTCAAAATCTAGATGGAATGGATCTGGATCGATGACTTGCCTGCAGGTGCCACACCAAGAGCATCTAAGATCGGTGAGGTAAATCCTAGCGTGGGAAGTTGACATGTTAATGACACGACACTGTTTTTCTCTATGTTCCTCACCTCTAAAGCCTCCCAGGAGTTCTGGGCCTGGCCACCCTAACCAGCACAGTTGTGCCACAAACATGCCCCGTGCCAGCTCTCCTATCTATGCTGCAGGGGTCTGAGCAACCCAGTCAGCTAACCAATCTCCCTTCTCTTTTTGCTGTGGCCACCAGGCCCTCCCAGGGTAGGGAGCTGGACTCCAGAATCCACCCTGCATGCCACCCTGCATGCCACAGGGCACCCGGGGCGCACTTACGTGTGGATGGCCGACAGCAGCTTCCGGTGGTGCTGGCGCGCCCTTCGCCCGTCCTTCCTTTTCGTGTGCTTGTACAGCAGCCAAGCCTCCTGCAGCACATTGGCAGCTGAACATTTCATCTGGAAGGGAACATAAGAAGAGCCCTGCTAGATCAGTCCTGTGGTTCCATTGGCAGCTGAACATTTCATCTGGAAGGGAACATAAGAAGAGCCCTGCTAGATCAGTCCTGTGGTTCATCTGGCCCACCATCCTGTCTCACACAGTGGCCAACCGGTTGTCCTGGAGGGCCAACAAACAGGGCATAAAAACCAAGGCCTTCTCTTGAGGTTGCTTCCTAGCACTGGGTTTCAGAGGTTAACTGCCTCTGGATGTGGAGGTTCCCTTCAGTTTCCGTGGCTGTGGTTTAAGAACATAAGACGAGCTCCACTGGATCAATCCAGCGGTCTATCTAGTCCAGCATCCTATCTCACACAGTGGCCACCAGTTACTCTGGAGGAACAACAAGCAGCACACAGAGGCCGAGGCCTTCCCCAGATGTTGCCTCCTGGCACTGGTATTCAGAAGTTTGCTGCCTCTGTATATGGAAGTTCCCTTTAGTCACCAGGGCTAGTAGCCACTGAGGGACCTATCCTTTGGGGTTGCCCAACCAGGCAACCAGTGGGAGACTGGGCGGGGCGAGATACCTGAATGTCAGCATAGGAAGCGTACACTGAGCCAGGTCAGTGGTCCATCCAGCTCAGAATAGTCTCTTCCGAATGGCGGCAGCTCCCCAGGGTCTTGGGCAGAGAAAGGGCGATCCCACCCGGCCCTGCTACCTGGAATTGTTTTAACTGGAGATGGAGGAGACTGAAGCCAGGACCTTTGGCATGCAGAGATCGTGTTCTGCTCCAAAGACACCACCCTGATCACCGCGGCAGCCAAGGCGGATGGTCCGGTTACCTCTTTGGTGCACTGGATGTCCATCATGAAATTGTGGACGTGCTTCTCCGCCCGGTTGAACTCCAGCTTATCAGCAGCCACGGCCACCAGAAGAGCGGTGCAGCCCACCCCCTGTGAACCGAGGAGAAGGCAGAGTGAGGAGACAACATGGGAGGGTGAAAAGCGCGAAGCCAGGGTGTATTGGCTAGTGTCGGATCTGGGAGATGCAGGTTCTAATCCTTTGTTTGCCTTGAAGTAAGACAAAGCAAGAGCCAGTGTGGTGTTGTGGTTAAGAGCAGCAGACTCTAATCTGGAGAACTGGGTTGGTTTCCCCACTCTTCCACATGAAGCCAGCTGGGTGACCTGGGGCTACTCACAGTTCTCTCCGGACTCTCTCAGCCCCACCTACCTCACAAGGTGTCTGTTGTGGGGAGAGGAAGGGAAGGAGTTTTAAGCCAGTTTGATTCTCTACCTTAAAAGGTAGAGAAAGTCCGCGAATAAAAACTAACTCCTCTTCTTGAAACAAGCTGGGTGACCCTTGGGCCCGTTCCACATCCTCACCTACCTCACAGGGTTGTTTTCAAGGCCGGTTCCAGGTTTTGAGAGACCCTGGGCAGAGTTCCCTAGGACTCTTTTTCTACCCAACACAAGGACTCCACACATGCCCTCCTTCCTTTCCCCAGCTTAAATGCCTCCCATCTGCCTGTATGTCCTTTCCCTGCCTGCTTGCGAGTTCTCCTACTGGCCATGGCCACCATGCCTGCAGTCATTTTCCCAGTGGCACCGGGCAGTGAGTGCGACTGGAAGCACGGTGGAGCGCTAGCAAATAAGTGAGGGGGGGGCGACAGCAGTGGGTCCCACCAGAAACCCTGGGCCCCGGCAGCCACCCCACCTCAGGGTATACTGACGCCCTGTTGTTGTGAGCATGAAGTAGGGAACGGAGTCCCGAGTCGTCCGCCCAGAGCTCCGCAGAGGAAGGGCAAGATAAAAACGCGAGACATGCAGAACCCATTAGGCACGTGATAGCTCAAGGTTAAGCTGCACGTGACGCACATGACTGGAACTCCAGACATTTGTTTAGCCCCCAAAAGCAAGTGCGTCGATACAAGGCAGATTTACCCCCACACTACCTAGCTCAGGGGTGTCAAACATAAGGCCCGCGGGCCGGATCCGGCCCCTTGAGAGCAATTATCCGGCCTGTGAGCCAGCCGAGGCAGCCACCACCACCCCCAACTCTCAATCTGGGCTGGCGAGGCATGGCTCGGCCCAACCAAGTGACATTTATGTCATATCCAGCCCTTGTAACAATTGAGTTTGATACCTCTGACCTAGGTTCACAAATAACTTGGGCTCCTGATAAAGGTCTAGTGGTGGTGGGGGGGGTTTCAAGGACCGACTCTCCATTGACCACCTTTGGGTTTGGCCATCAAAGATTTCACATGTATTTGTTACCCAGCCCAACTCTAATCCACCAGGGATTTCTGCACGGGCATGTTTGTGACCGCGAACGACAGTCATGCTTAACAATCCTCTGCAACGTCCTTGCATATTGCAAAACTTTGGAGAGCTCTAGTTCTGTGACTTTTCACTGTTTTACGGTCTGCCTTGAGACTGAAGACTGTTTTAGTCATATCCGTCCAGACGCCTCTGTTTGTTTTATGCTGCTTTTATGCACTGGCATGTTTTTATACCCCTGGGGCTTGGCTTTTATTGACGTGATGCTACAGTTTTACCTGTCAGCTGCCTTGCACAGGTTCTGGAGAGGTGGCCTACAAATTTTCTAAATAAATACATTTTCTACACTCAATATTTAGCCGTCGGTGCTGTTCCCCACCTTTTCTTGGTGTGTGACAAACTTCCATGCGTTTATTTTATTTTCAACACCGTTTGAACTCCCCCTTTCAGTTCAAAATTTTCAAGGCAGCGAACACAAATACGTTTTTAAGAATATCGACATCCAAAAAATAAAATGCCTCTAATGAACTATAAAAGCCGCAAGAATAAAGGTTAGAACACTTGAGGAAAGAGACTGAAGGTGCCAGATATGGGGATTGCCTCAGAGACAAAATGGATTCATTTCCCAGAATTTTCCTCCCTGAACGCAGATGCTGAATAGCCACCATGTATTGTTAAATATATTTCGTTTCAACTTGGGATACTTGCCTTCCTGGTTTGACTATAATAGTTGCTGTTAGTCAGCCAGGTAGTTGACATGGATCATAGCTTAATAACTGACAACATTTGATAATGACACACAGTGATATTTGGAATTAGACAGCATCTCACATTTTATAGTTCCCCACCTGTCGCTTCAATGCTTTTATTGTATTTTACACTGTGGGAGTGGGGGTTGTACTTTTATGTAAGTTTGTTTGTCTTTTATTACATATTTGTCTAAATGCAGCCTTTAAATATTTTAACACCAAGGTTACTGGATTTTAGTTCCTTTGTATTCTATTTTAATATACAAATTTTAAAAAATTAACTGTGCTCATATGGGCATCTTTTTGGCAGGCAGGAGGTCCCAGGCTCAATCCCCGGCATGTCCAGTTAAAAAAAAAAAGAGACAAGCAAATATAGGACTGACAGGCCAGGCAACCACAGTACGCGTCGATGGCACTTACCATAACACCAGTGAACAGGCACACCATCTTGCCACACACCGTTACTGGCACCACATCCCCATAGCCAATGGTGAGGAACGTGATGGGAATCAGCCAAACCGTTCTGCCCAGGTAGTCTTCATCATCCATGTGTTGTCTGTCGGGGAGAAATGAGAGAGCCTCGTCAGGAAACTGTCTTCCACAAGGCAGGGCCACATAGTGAGATGAAGTTCACACCACTCAGGGCATAGCTCGGAGGTCTGCTGTCATCATTGTCTACTCAGACCGGCAGCGGCTCTCCAGGACCTCAAGCAGAGGTCTTCCACATCGCCTAGTCCCTTTAACTGGAGATGCCGGGGATTGAACCTGGGACCCTCTGCATGCCAAGCAGATGCTCTACCACTGAGCCACAGCATAAGAGCGGTGGACTCTAATCTGGAGAACTGGGTTTGATTCCCCACTCCTCCACATGCAGCTTGCTGAGTGACCTTGGGCTAGTCACAGTTCTCTTCAAACTTTCAGCCCCACCTACTTCACAAGGTGTATGTTGTAGGGAGGGGAAGGGAAGGAAATTGTAAGCCAGCCTGATTCTCCTTAAAAGGTAGAGAAAGTCGGCCTATGAAAACCAACTCTTCTTCTTCTTCAAAAGGCAGGAATGGGAAGTCACCTGCCATAGCGGGTAAGTTGGCAACCCTGTCACCCAGCAAGCTTCTTGGGAGTGGGGATTCAAAGCTGGGTCTCCCAGATCCCAGTCTGACACTCTAACCACTACACCACAGTGCCACTCTCAGGCTGAGCTCTGCTAATGGCCTGCCACAAGACACGGTCATCCCAGAGGAGTCACCGTGTTAGCCTTGTCGCAGAACAATCAAACAGAAGTCCAGAGGGATCCTTCAAGACTAATAAAATAAGATTCCAGCATGAGGTTTTGTGAGTCAGAGTCTCACTTCATCAGATGCATCAGGCTCTGACTCATGAAAGCTCATCCTGGAATAAATGTTATTAGGCTTTAAGGTGCCACTGGACTTCTGCTTTCGTTCACAACAAACAAGTTAGTCTTTAAGAGACCACAGAACTCTATCGTGTTCTGCCTCGTTTCCCATGATCCCTTTGGGACTCATATGGTAACCTGACTCCAAAGGAAGACTATGATCAAAGGCTGCCAACCTCCAGGCAGAGCCTGGAGTTTGCCCAGAATTATAACTGGTCTCCAGACTAGAGGAAGAAAAAGAGTTGGTTTTTATACGACTTTCTCTACCTTTTAAGGAGAATCAAACCAGTTTACACTCCCCTTCCTCTCCCCACAACAGACTCCTTGTGAGGTAGGCGCCACCCTAAAGAACAACCTTATATTATCTGCCAGCATGGAATAATATAGCCTCTAATCCAGACCTGGGCATATAAGAATATAAGCCACTCATTTCCCCAGTATAGGACTGGGAAGTTGCAGATGTGAAGGAGGACAGGGGACCTACTTTGGTCTTCCACCACTTCCACATCCCTCGCTTCAACCTTTGCCTTGTTTCTCACTCAGCAGTAGGTGGGGCTGAGAGAGCTCTAAGAGACCTGTGACTAGCCCAAGGTCACCTAGTAGGTTTCATGCAGAGGAGTGGGGAAACCAACCCGGTTCACCAGATTAAGAGTCTGTCGCTCACGTGGAGGAGTGGGGGATCAAATCTGGTTCTCCAGATTAGAGTCCACCACTCTTAACAACTACACTACATTGCCTCTACAGAGATCAACTCCCCTAGATAAAATGGCTGCTCTGGAGGGCGGACTCTGTGGCATTATGACCCTCTGAGGTCCCTCCTCAGTAGGATTGCCACCCTCCAGGTAGTACTTGAACATCTCCTGCTATTACAATAGATCTCCAGATGACCAAGATCAGTTGCCCTGGGGAAAATGGATGCTCTGGAGGGTGGACTCTGCGGCACTATACCCTGCTCAAGTCCCTCCCCAAACCCTGCCCTCCTCCCCAGGCTCCATCCCTGAAATCTCTAGGTATTCCCCAACCCAGAGGTGGCAACCCTATTCCCCAGTCTCCACCCCCAAATATCTGGAAATGTCCCAATCCAGGGTTAGCAACCCTCGCCCCGGGTGGGGCCGGATCCTCACCTTTCGCAGACGGACAGCACCCAAAAGGCGATGACCCAGAGCCCCACGGTGAAGATGAGCAGCACCCGCCCCGGCTGGCTGTTGACCATCACCCGCAGCACGAAGGGGTACTGGAAGTGGATCTTGTTGAGGGAGCCGATGCTGCGGTAGGAGGCGTCCCCCAGCACGCTGCTCCGCAGGAGGACGGCCCGAGGCACCAGGTAGAGCCGGAGGAACATGAGCAGGGAAAGGATCATGTCGGTGTCCGAGAGGAAGACGAACGTCTTGGTGGGCTTCGGGTCCAGGCAGGGGGACTCTCCCAGGGGGAACGGGTGAAGGGAGCAGACCAAGAGCTCCAGCACCGCCAGGCCCAGCTTGGAGGCGCTGACTGCGATCCGCCAGTCGTCCAAGGAGTTGTCCAGCATGAAAAGCTGTGGAAGAGAAGGCAGAGAGAAGAGGGTTGCCAACTCCAGCTCGGGAAGTTCCGGGAGATTTGGGGGTGGAGCGAGGGTTGCCAGGTACCAAGTAATGGAGGGCAATTGCCCCCCAATCAAGGGGGCTGCCCGCTGCCCCTCAGTTGGCCAGCGAGTAGAAGCAGGCCAGTTGAAGGCAGGGTGAGTAAAGTCACTTGCGGGTTTACCCCAGAAGTGACGGGACGCTCTAGCACAGTGATGGCGAACCTTTTAGAGACCGAGTGCCCAAACTGCAACCCAAAACCCACTTATTTATCGCCAAGTGCCAACACGGCAATTTAACCTGAATACTGAGGTTTAGTTTAGAAAAAGCAACACATACATTAACATCTTTTGCCTTAAAAGAAAAACACTATAACAGAGCTTTCAATGATACAAACAACTTTTTATTGAAAGGTAAAAGTTTGCATTTGGCATGCTTTTGAACAATTAATGTTTGTTCAAAGCCCCTAAGCTGGGCGGTGGGGAGTCCAGGGAAGGGGGGGGGCTTTGAACTGCTCCGCGCTGCAGTTCCCAGCTGGGCGGCAGGGAGTCCAGGGAAGGCAGGCACGACGGCTGCTCAACTTACCCGCACGTGCCCACAGAGAGGGCTCAGCATGCTAAGTCCAGCACGCGTGCCATAGGTTCGCCAACACGGCTCTAGCACATTCCTCCAAAAATTCTGTGGTTTCCAGGGTAAACCCACAAGTGGCACAGTCGCACGGATTCCCTCACCCCACCCCACTACAACAAAGCTCCCACCGGTGGATAGGGTTGCCAGGTCCCTCTTTGCCATCGGCGGGAGGTTTTTGGGGTGGAGCCTGAGGAGGGCAGGGTTTGGGGAGGGACTTCAATGCCATAAAGTCCAATTGCCAAAGCAGCCATTTTCTCCAGGTGAACTGACATCGATCGGCTGGAGATCAGTTGTAATAGCAGGAGATCGCCAGCTACTACCTGGAGGTTAGTAACCCTACCGGTGGAGAAGGGGGACCTGGCAACCCTAGGTGGAGCGTGGAGAGGGTGGGGTTTGGGGAGGGAAGGGAGCTCAGTGGGGTATAATTAGGGTTACCAACCTCCAGGTACTAGCTGGAGATCTCCTGCTATTATAACTGATCTCCAGCCGACAGAGATCAGTTGAATTAGCAGGAGATGATCTGCTACTACCTGGCAGTTGGCAACCCTACTAAGAACACTTGTTGGGCACCTGGGAAGGTGTCTGTAGGTACCATTTTGGGGACCCCTGCTTTAAGGGAATCACTCTGACTCAGCTCTGGGGTGGGGGAACAGGAAATGGTCTTACATCACAGGGCTGTTGTAAGAGTTCCAAGAAGATGTTGCACTTTCTGTATAAATACTATGAATGCCAATTTCGGAATGAGCTTTGGAAATATCTTTTTTCTGTCTCGCCCTTTTTAAAATCCAGCACACAGGGAGCACGGCCCCGAATGCAGGAACTGCTATCCTGTTTGCTCAGTTTCATTTTGGGCATCTTCGTCCGCCTGTGTGAGCAGCGTTTGAGGAGGCGTTTTGGCAGCTCAGGTATCGTTGAGAGCGGCTTGCACCTCTGGGCATGTCTGTCTGTGTGACTCAAGCAGACAGCACCTCTAGGCACTCAGCAGGTTGCTAACATCTGTGGAATTTCTCCATCGCTACAAAGAGCCATTGGTGTCGTTCCGGAACAAAGTCAACATCAGAACCATCCATCCCCCATAGGGCGGCTTCAGTTCCTCTCACTGGGCAAAAGCCCAGGCATAATATATTTTTTATTTATTTAATACATTTTCATCCCATCCTTCTCCCGAGGAGCTTGGGATAGCATGCGTCATTTCCCCCCTTCCCCCATTTTATCCTCAAAACATCGACCCTGTGAGGTAGGCTAGGCCAGGAGCTTGTGGGGGGACCAGCGTCACTCAGCGAGCTTTATGGCACATTCGAACTCAGGTCTCCCAGACCCTAAACCAATCCTCTAACCCCCACTACCCCAACGCTAGTCTTTATTGGTGATTATAATTTTTTAAATTTATTTAAACACTTATATCCTGCCTTTCCTCATGGTCCAAGGTGGCTTGCTATAATAGTTAAAACATTTCCATTTAAAACCAAATATAAAATCTCCTCCCCGCCCCCACCATTCCATTTTTCAATACTTGGCTGACTTTGCAATATATTATATATTTTATATTTCCACCGGGGGGTGGGGTATCTTCTGGACTTTACATTTAAGTGTTGCAGTGTTCGGTCTATCGATTGGACTGATTTAAAAGATGCCTGGTTAATCTTAAAAGATGCTACCAGTTAAATTGGGCAGCAGATTAAAACACACACACGCAAATGTTAAGGATTTTGAATACAAGTGCTTAAGAAATCTATGGGGTGGCAGCTCCCATCTTAAAACATCTCTCTCTCTCTCTCCCTCCCTCCCTCTCATATGTACACACACATACACATACACAGACAAGAAGGGATGCTTCTTCTAAGAGATTGCAGAGGGTAGCTGTGTTGGTTTGCAGTAGAACAGCTGGATTTGAGTGCAGTAGCACTTTTGAGGCCAACAAGATTTTCAGGGAACAAGCGTTCGAAAGTCAAAGTTCCCTTGGTATCTGACCAAGGGAGTTTTGACTCTCGAAAGCTTATACCCCAAAAATCTCGTCAGTCTCTAAGGTGCTACTGGACTTGAATCCAGCTCTTCTATGAAGAGAGCCAACGTGGTGTAGTGGTTAAGAGTGATAGTTTGGAGCGTAGGACTCTGATCTGGAGAACCGGGTTTGATTCCCCACTCCTCCACATGAGTGGCAGGCCTCAATCTGGTGAACCGGGTTGGTTTCCCCACCCCTACACATGAAGTCAGCTGGGGGACCTTGGGCTGGTCACACTCTCTATGCCCCACTTACCTCACAGGGTGTCTATGGAGGGATTATCAGCTGAACACATGAAGCTGCCTTCTACTGAATCAGACCCTTGGTCCATCAAAGTCAGTCTTGTCTACTCAGACCGGCAGCGGCTCTCCAGGGTCTCAGGCAGAGGTCTTTCACATCACCTACTTGCCTAGTCCCTTTAACTGGAGATGCCAAGGACTGAACCTGGGACCTTCTACATGCCAAGCAGATGCTCTACCACTTCCTTAACTGGTACAGAAAGTCAGCATATAACAACCAAATCTTCTTCTTCTTCCTTTTCCTTGCTTGCGGACTTGCAGCAACATCCATATGCATCATCTTGAAAAGAGTACTGTTTCCCCAACAGTCTTATTCCTAGCAGTTGTGTGTGTGTGTTGTAAACTTTGTAAAGCAGGATATAAATTCCTCAGCCAACTACATAATTGTTCAGGCCGATTTCTGAAGCTTTAATCAATTTAACAATTAATAGATTTTAAAAAATGTCTCCCATTGAGTTAACCGGTTATTTCCAAGTAACTGAGGAGCCTAAGATTTATTTCTTCCAGACAGTGCCTGGATGAATGTCTTGATGGCTAATTCTGGCCCCTGTACACGGTCTTTAAAAATCAGCATTTGGCTGTGTAGACCTGCACAGAACCTTGAACTGAATTCGAAGCACCGTAAAGTGCTTTTGACCAAACCAAACCAAACATTAGGTCTAAGCAGCCCTGAACAATTGACTGACGAATGTCATCCCTGAGCCAGCCATGATATCCACCCCTCTAACTGCAGCTTAGCAGTCGCTGCTTGAAAGACACCGTGACTCAGCCAGGAAACGCCTCCCGCTCAAATCAGCCGCTCTGATCAAACGGCCCAGAGGAAAGAAAACCCGCCTGATGTATATTTTCCGTGTGTCACCAACTCGTTTCTGCTTCAAAAGGAGGTAGAGTGCGGTGAGCCTATATGGGCTACTTCTGGGCTCCCGTCCCAGACCTTGAACGTACAAGTCCCAACTTCCCGCCCGCTCTTTCCATTCGCCTCTGTTTTCCTCCGAAACCGAGCAGCAATACATTATTTGGAGTATTCATTTCGGGGAGTGGAAAGGCTTCTCGTGTGCCTCAAATCCAGAGGAGGATCTAAGGCTGCCAACTCCAGGTTGGGAAATTCCTGGAGATTTGGGGTTCGAGCCAGGGGAGGGTGGGATTTGAGGAGGGGCCATAGAATCAACCTTCCGAAGCTGCCCTTTTCTCTGGGGAAACTGATCGTTGTTGTCTGGAGATCAGTTCTAATACTGGGAGATCTCCAGGCCCACTCTGGAGATTGGCAACCCTATGAAGATCACCAGCACCAGGCTAGGTGGGCAGGTGCGTACTGCTAAGGGATCAGTTTTGGGGGTGCAGTTTTTGGGGGTGCAGCCAGGAGAGAAGTCTTCTGCTTCAGACTGTGAGGGATCTGGGCAGGTTCCCAGTGTGATCTTTTAATCTGGTAAATTATGGGCCTCATTAAGAACCTTCTTCCCCCTGCCTGTTCCCCAGCTAGAGCTGCCAACCTCCAGGTAGGAGATGGAGATCTCCCTGAATTACAACTGGTCTCCAGACTACAGAGATCAGTTCCCCTGGATCAAACTGCATCTTCAGAGGAAGGACTCGATGATATCACATCCCAGCTGAGCTCCCTCCCTTCCCCGAACTCTGCTCTCCCGAGGCACCATCCCCAAATCTCCAGGAATATCCCAAGCTGCAGTTGGCAACCCTACCGCCAGCGACAGAATTCAGAAATACCTATAGTTATTGTGGCTAACAGCCACTGCCGGTTTGATTCTCCTCCATAACAATCAAACACGCACATTGATCATGCCGTGCTATCCTAGTAACAAACGTTTTGTGTGAAATCTATGGTTATCCGTCCAGATTTCGTATTTTATGAGAAAGAACTCGTGGCAACTAAGTCTGTCCATAACCCTCTCTCCATTATTATGAGTCAAGCTCCCTAAATTGTGAAACCAAAGCATCTGATAACCTTACCCTGAATTAGCGGTGTGTGTAAAGTGCCGTCAAGTCGCAGCCGATTTATGGCGACCCCGTAGGGTGTTCAAGGCAAGAGACTAACAGAGGTGGTTTGCCATTGCCTTCCTCTGCAGAGTGACCCTGGGATTCCCCGGTGGTCTTCCATCCAAGTACTAGCCAGGGCCGACCCTGCTTAGCTTCTGAGATTGGGCGAGATCAAGCTATCCTTGGACATCCATGTCAGGGCCTGAATTAGCTACATTTAATTATAAGCCTCGGGGCATGAGGACGTGACTCCAGCCTCTGGTTGGGACAGAACCACCACACAATATCCCCAGCTTATCCCTATTTAACAAGCACAGTACCTATTTTGTTTCCTCACTGCATGCTCAGTGCTGGTGGAGGTCAACTATGCACCTGATCCTGGAATCCACTACCCAAGTATGAGTACCTGGTTGCTAGAATACCTCCTTTCTTACCTAGGTCTGCTACGTTTCCGTGGGGCAGATCAAACTTATATAGCCTTGGATCTGTTGTGGGAAGAGGGAACATGCCTCCTCCCCTTCCCACTGCATGACCCTCCCAGCATCCATGTTGGGGTGTCATGTGCAAATTCCACATATGCGCATACCATCCAGCCCATGCAATCTATGCAAGCTGGATCATTGCAAGAAAGTGCCATTTATTATCCCTGCGTCTCCTAGTTCTTTAACAGAAGCCAATGGCCACCAGAGCCCGTAGAGAGCCAGCGTGGTGTAGTGGTTAGAGTCTCAGGCTAGGATCTGGGAGACCACAGTTCAAATCCCCATTCTGCCATGGATGTTTGCTGGGTGACCTTGTGCCAGTCACACACTCTCGGCCAGCCTACCTCACAGGGTTGTTGTGGGGATAAAATGGAGGAGAATAGAAGGATGTAAACACTCTGAAGAAGAGTTGGTTTTTATTCCCTGATTTTCTCTACCTTTAAAGAGACTCAAACCGGCTTACAATCGCCTTCCCTTCCTCTCCCCACAACAGACACCTGTGAGGTAGGTGGGGCTGAGAGAGTTCAGAGAGAACTGTGACTAGCCCAAGGTCACCCAGCAGGATGCATGTGTAGGAGTGCAGAAACCAACCCAGTTCACCAGGTTAGTCAGCCGCTCATGTGGAGGAGTGGGGAATCAAACCCAGTTCTCCAGATTACAGTCCACTGCTCTTAACCACTACACCAAGCTGGCACCACACTGGTTCCCTAATAAGCAGAAAGGCAGGGTATAAAAGCAGTAAATAAATAAACAAAAAAGCAGCTCTCAGAGAGAAGTCCCACTTTGGGCCCTTGAAGAAGAAGGGTTGGTTTTTATATGCCGACTTTCACTACCACTTAAGGAAGAATCAAACCGGCTTACAATCTCCTTCCCCTCCCCACAACAGACACCCTGTGAGGTAGGTGGGGCTGAGACAGCTATAAGAGAACTGTGACTAGCCCAAGGTCACCCAGCTGGCTTCATGTGGAGGAGTGGGGAATCAAACCTGGTTCTCCAGATCAGACTCCACCACTCCAAACCACCGCTCTTAACCACTTCGCCATGCTGGCTTTCTTGGTCATCCGAGAAGCATCAGAGTCACCTACCTGGAACTCTTTGATGTGAAAGGCCAGGATGAGAATGAGAAGGCAGGCTGTGGAGAGGGTGATCAGGCACTTCACCAAGAAGGAATAGGCAAACCACTGCAGAGGAGGACGACAGAAAAGACAGATGAGAAAGGGAACAGCTCCCCCTTCTCCCAGCCTCTGGCTGGATGCAGCTCCTCTTGGCCACAGCTGCACCCACATACCATTGGAGAGTGTGGTGCTAAAGCGATCATTTGCAATTGGATCCATCACTGTGAACCAAGCGGTCTAGTGGCTAATGATTGTATAGTGCAGGGGTCCCCAACCTTTTTGAGCCTGCGGGCACCTTCGGAATTCTGACCCAGGGTGGTGGGCACAAATACAGAATGGCTGCCCCAGGAGGCGGAGCCACAGGGGAAGCCCGAGCGCCGGGAAGAAGTGGGGTCAATACACTTGAAAGAGTAGTAAGAGGGAATAAAACCAACACTGTGGTGGCAGCTGCCGTTGAAACTGGGTTATTTTAATCTGCACAGCCCATCAGAAGCCCTGCAAGGCAAGAGCCTCACATGGCCACCCTCATGTCCTCAAAATGCTTGGTGGGCTCTAGGGAAGGTGTCTGTGGACCACGGGCACCATGTTGGGGATCCCTGCTCTAGTGCATCTTGAGCACATTCTCTGAGAATGGTTGGGAAATACCTGGAGATTTGGAGGGTGGCACCTCGGGAGGGCAGGGTTTGGGGAGGGAAGGGACCTCAGCAAGATATAATGCCATACAATCCATCCTCCAAAGCAGCCCTTTTCTCCAGGTCAACTGATTTTGGTTGTCTGGAGAGCAATTGTAATAGTGGGAGATCTCCAGGTGCCACCTGGAGGTTGGCAACCCTACCTCTCCATGTGACATAGGGTTGCCAAGTGTCGGTTGGGAAATTCTGGGAGATTGGGGTGGTGCTTTGAGTGGATAGAGTCTGAGGATGGGAAGAAGCTCACGAGGGGGAAAGTACCAGATTCTTATTCAGACATCTCTTTTGGTAGTTCTAGGCATACCTTCGCACAACACCCATAAGGGCTAGAAACTTGAGGGTTTTTCCTTAACGGGACCATTTAAAGGATACTCATTGATCTAATCCCTTATTCATATTGTATGTTATTTTTTATATTAGGTATTGATTTCATAATGTTGGATATGACAAGAACAGACAAATTAAAATAATATTGGGATTAGGCCAGTTAGCAAAAGATTATACAATTTAATTTTAGACGGAAGAGGGAGAGGGGAAGTCGTTTGATTGTTAAAATAGAATAATATTTGTTATTATTGTTGTTATATTGTTTTTTTACGGATACATTAAATGAAGAAAAATAAAAAAAAAATATTTAAAAAGAAAAAGAAAACTTGAGGGTTTTTCCAAAAGAAATTCTCAAGGAAAGTGCATTTGGCATCCAATCCCACAATTAAGTACTTTTTCAAAAATGGAATCACGGCACCCCAGTAGCCCGGTTTGGACCAAAATATACATGAATGGAAAAATCCAGAAACAGCATACAAGGAATCTTCCGGCGTTCTCGCTTCCGCCGTGATTTTAAAAGATTTATAGGAGAAAGGGAGGGAGGCCAGAAGATGAGACAGAGGTGCGTTTAGCCGTCCAAAGATAAGGTCACCGAACACACAATGGATTGTTGAAGAAAGTTGGGAAGAAAAGCCTTATGACTGTTTCTTTGTCTGAAACGCTGGCAAAGTCACACCAAGAAGCTAAATTCAACTTTTGACACACACACCCTCCCCAAGGCTCGGTTTCAACCCCGGGCTGCACGAAGCCCTGGATTCGAGTAACACTTTTTCCTCGTTAAAGGTCAAACATGACACATCGTGCGGAAGATCCGCAATCGGATCTCTCGACTATTTACGTAGTTTGTAAGGAGAGGCCTGAATACGAAGACCACAAAAGCTGGGTACCCGGGGCTGGGTGAGTGGAAAATGTACGTAAGCCTATGTGGGAATATTACAAATATATTTTATTAGAAGCGCTATACAAAATTTAAAAATCTTAAAAAGCATTAAAACAGCACAATGGCCAAACGTAAGGTTGATATCTGCAACCACAAACCCAAATGCGTTTCGGCCTCTAGGGCCTTCATCAGTGGTTAAAACCTTTTCTAAAGGTTTGATATCTGCACACAAAATATACGAGAGACTTATACTAACCAGTACTACAACAAAAACCCAATATACCAGTTGTTTGAATAATTGAGAATAAACTTTACAACATATTCACTTACCTGGTTGGGTTTTAAACTGTTTGTATTTTGCATTTGTATTGGTTCACATCGTTGTATTTCTATATATGTGTGCAGATTTTAGAAAAGGTATTAACTAACCACTGATGAAGACCCTAGAGGCCGAAACGCGTTTGGGTTTGTGGTTACAGACATCAACCTTATGTTTGGCCATTGTGCCATTTTAATGCTTTTTTAAGATTTTTAAATTTTGTATAGTGCTTCTAATAAAATACATTTGTAATATTTCCACATAGGCTTACATAAATTTTCCTCTCACCCAACCCCGGGTACCCAGCTTTTGTTTTTAGGTTGGGTTTCATTCCCCTCTTATTTCTTCCGCTACGAAGGCCACAAAGCCACAGGTGTGGGGGGAGTTACCTTTGTGTCCCAGGTTGCTCTTTCCTCCATCAACCCCCCCCCCAAAAAAAACCCAGTGGAGGGAACAGGGATGCTCTGGAAATGGCCTCACTTAGGATTGCCAACTCCAGGTTGGGAAATTCCTGGAGATTTGGGGATAGAGTTTGGGAAGGATGAAATTGGGGATGCCATAGGAGCTGTTCTCTGAAGCTGGCATTTTCTCCAAGCAAACTAATCGGTGTCGTCTGGAGATAAACTGCAATTCTGGGAGAGCTCCAGGCTCCACCTGGAGGCTGGCAACCCTAGCCTCGCTATCGCTACCTTACTACCAAGCATCTGGGTGTTCTGGGTTAACTGATCAGCAGTAGCTACTCTCCCCTGGGTATACATATAGCCAGTGTGGTTTAGTGGTTAGTGTCATATGAGGAGAACCAGGTTCGAATCTTCACTCTGCCAGAGACGTTCACCAGGGGGCCAGGGTGATCCCCTCTTTCAGCCTTTCACGCAAGTAAATTCACTTCCGGAAGAGGCCAATGTGGTGCAGCGGTTAAGGTGTCGGGCTAGGATCTGGGAGACCCAGGTTCGAATCCCCACTCTGCCAGGGAAGCTGGCTGGTTGACATTAAGCCAGTCATACTCTCTCAGCTTAACCTAACTTACAGGGTTGCTGGGAGGATAAAAGAATGATGTAAGCCGTTTTAGGTCCCCATTGGGGGGAAAGTTGGGAGAAATGAAATGTAATGGGAGGTAATGAAGGCTGCTGACTTGGGAGATGAGGATAATCATCACAGTAATTTAGCATTTGCAGAACCCTTTAGAACCCTTCCAGTGTCCAAAGCACTTTGGATGTATTATCTTGTTGCAATTCTTATAAAACACTGATAAGGTAGGCCACAGAAGCATAGTGGTGTAGGGGTTAGAGTGCTGGACTAGGATCTGGGAGCCCTGGGTTCGAATCCCCACTGTGCCATGGAAGATTGCTGGGTGACCTTGGGCCCCAGTCACATACTCTCAGCCTAATCTACCTCAAAGGGTTGTTGTGGGCATCAAGTGGAGGAGAAGAGACCGTCAGTCACTTTGGGTCTCCAATGGGGAAAAAGGCGGAGTCTTAATGAAGTAAAGAAACAAACAGTAATATCGTGCCCACCCATATGGCAGATGAAGGGCTGAAGTCAAGGGAGAATAGCTTGCCCGAGGCCATCTCTAGAGTATGTGGCAGGGGTCTAATTTGAATCGGGAACTTCCCAGGTCATGGGAGGTGGAATTGTGAAGAATGGACCTGGATGGCCCAGGCTAGCCTGATGTCACCAGATCTCAGAAGCTAAGCAGGGTCGGCCCTGGCTAGCACTTGGATGGGAGACCACCAAGGAAGTCAAGGGTCACCATGCAGAGGCATGCAAAGGAAAACCACCTCTGAATGTCTCTTGCCTTGAAAACCCAACAGTGTCTCCATAACTTGGCTGCAAAAAAAAAAAAAAAGACACTTTCATGGAGAAGTCTTTCAGTGTCTGCAAGCCATGGAAGCAATGGCACCTCCATGTCCAGGAGCAGCATGACTACCAGATCTCAGAGATAAACCATAGTAGAAAGGCTATTACATCTAGCCTATTAGCTCCCTGAGGCTGTCGGAAGCAGCATTTGATTGTTTTTTTAAGGGCTTGGCCCAGTGAGATGATTCTTATCTTCTTAAACACTGGCTGATCTGTGTTAAGTCATTCTGCGTGTGCAGCCTCATTCATTCATACAGTTCCCCCTGAATTCTTTGGCTGCATCTCATAAACATGCACAAAGTTGCCTTCAGCTGAGTCAGATACTCGTCTACCAAGAACAATACCGTCAACTCTGACTGGCAGCAGCTCTCCAGATGGAGTTTTTTTCACATCACCGTCTCCTACCTGCCCTTTTGAACTGGAGATGTGTGGGATTCGAGCCACTGAACCACAGCCCCTTCCTAACAAATGAACATTCGAAGCTGCCTTAAACTGAATCAGACCACTGATCTATCATAGTCAATGTTGCCTACTCGGACTGGCAGCAGCTCTCTACGGTCTCAGTTGGAGGTCTAGTACATCGCCTGATGTTTTGAACATAGGGTTGCCAACCTCCAGGTACTAGCTAGAGATCTCCTGCTATTTCAACTCATCTCCAGCCGATAGAGATCAGTTCACCTGGAGAAAATGGCCGCTTTGGCAATTGGACTCTATGGCATTGAAGTCCCTCCCCTCCCCAAACCCTGCCCTCCTTAGGCTCAGCCCCCAAAACCTCCCTCCGGTGGCGAAGAGGGACCTGGCAACCCTATTTGAACTGCAGATGCCCGAGATTTGAACCTGGGACCTAGGTTGCCAGCTTTGGATTGGGAAGCACCTGGAGATTTTGGGAATGGAGGCTAGGGAGGGCAGGGTTTGTGGAGGGGAGGGACCTCAGCAGAGTATAATGCCAAAGAGTCCACCTTCCAACACAACCATTTTCTCAAGGGGAACTGATCTTGGTTGTCTGGGGATCAACTGTAATAGAGGGAGATCTCCAGGTGCCACCTGGTGGCTGGCAACCCTAGACCTTCTGCATGTAAAGCAGAGGCTCTGCCACCGAGCCACGGCCCTTCCCTAGTTCCTGGTTATTCACCATCCTGGACAGACGAGAACACCTGTTTGTAGTGTGTGGCACTGACGCGATTTCTTCTGCTGCAGGTTGAACAGGAGTTAAACTCAGGTGTGCGGGAGGGCAGGTGAAGTGTGGGACCAAAGCCCCACGACAACAATAGTGTCATTGTGGTTTTGTTTCAGGCAACAGACTTCACCCAGGTAACTGGCTGCCACCTGAAACAGGTGGCGTCTAAAGAGACCAAAGCCGCTCCGGGTGGGGCTGCCCCCTAGACGTTCAGCAGTGGGGAACGGCGGCCTCGGTCTTTGCAAGCCTTATTTATTTCATTGTGTATTTTAAATCTCCCTCTTCCTCCGAGGAGCACAGACTGGTGCACTCGGCCTTCCCTTCCATCCTTTATCCACCCAACAGCCCTGTGAGGCTGGATCGGTTGAGAGAGAAAATGATTGCCCCATGATTTGAACCCAGATCTCCCAGCACGACATCACACTGTCTGGATCCCATCCTGGCTTTCCAGCAAAGAGGTGACGTTTCTGGACCTTGGCTTTTGAAAGGCAGCCAAGAAGGCCGGGCGACTCCTTGGGCAAATATTTTCACAATGGGGAAAGTGCTTGAGATGGGACCGTACTTGAGAGATTTATATGAAAGGCAGGCAACAGAGAACGTCCAAGAGCTGCAGGCGGATTCTCACACTCTGCAGTGCTCCTTTTTAAAAGCCAAATAATCCATTTTTTCCCCATTGTGCTTTTATTTTTATTTTTTGCAAAGTCACCCACAGCTTTCCTAAATAACCAACTGTGAGGATACTGTCCCTCTGAGAGCCAGCATGGCATAGTGGTAGGGTTGCCAACCTCCAGCTTGTGGCTGGAGGTCTACCGCTATTAGAACTGATCTCCAGGTGACACAGATGTTCCCCTGGAGAAAAGGGCTGCTTTGGCCACTGGATTCTATGGCATTGAAGTCCAAACCCCGCCCTCCTCAGGCTCCACCCCCAAATTCCCAGCTATTTCCCAACCCGGAGCTGGCAACCCTACACAGTGGTTTGAGTGTCGGGCTAGGATCTGGGTGACTCAGATTCAAGTCCCCACTGTGCCATGGAAGCTGACCTTGAGCCAGTTTCACACTTTCAGCCTACCTCACAGGGTTGCTGTTTTGGAAAACATGGAGAAGGGGAGAGTGTTGTAAGCCATTGTGGGTCCCCTTTGAGGAGCAAAGCAGGGTGCAAGTGAAGTAAAAAATGAAAATAAAACAAAATCTTTCTTGAGATTTGAATCTTTCACTGCTTAGCTCAGGTGCCCCTAAAAACTGTTAAATTTGGCCTTTCCAGCATTCGGGGAATGAGCTTCATAGAGAAAGGTACACATATTAGCACATTTGATACCGCTCTATGTGAAAAAGAGGATTCTGGGTTGTAGAAAGTAAGGAGGAGGAAGAAGAAGAAAAAGAAGAGTTGGTTTTTATATGCAGACTTTCTCTACCACTTAAGGAAGAACCAAACTGTGACTAACCCAAGGTCACCCAGCTGGCTTCATGTGGAGGAGAGGGGAAACCAACCCGGTTCACCAGATTAGCGTCCATCGCTCCAAACCACCGCTCTTCACCACTATACCACGCTGCTGTGGTGGTATCTTAGCCCCTCAAGTGGTAGAGAAGAGGGGGACATGATGCTCTGCTTACAAATTCTGCAGCAGGAGTTGCAGAGGGGAGCAGGCCGAGTATGTCTGAGCACTGTTCCTTTATCAGCTGTGGAACAGGCAGGAATATAACAGGTACAGCCTTCCCCAACATGGAGACACTGTGACAAGTGCTAATTTCTGTCTCAAGGCGGTAACTTGTCTCCCCAGCCCCAGCCTCAGCCCGGGTGCTGAAGATGGGGCAGAATGCAGCAGAAACACCAACACCTGCATGAAGCTGCCTATTACTGAGTCAGACGGTTCAGCATTGTCGACTCTGACCGGCAGCAGCTCTCTAGTAGAGGCATTTCACATAACCCACTACCTGATTCCTTTAACTGGAGATGCCAAGGACTGAGGACTGAACGTGGGACCTAGTGCATGCCAAGCAGATACTCTGCCACTGGGCCAGGGTGCCTCCCCTTAACAAGAGCACATGAAGCTGCGTTATCCTGAGCCAGGCCATTGGTCTACTATGGTCAGTATTGCCTACTCTCCAACGGGCAGCAGCTCTCCAAGGTCTTCTGGCAGAGGTCTTTCACATCACCTCCAACTTGATCCTCTCAACTGGAGATGCCGGGACTGGACCTGGGAACTTCTGCAGGCAAAGCAGATGTTCTACCACTGAGCCATGGCCCTTCCCTTCAACAGGCACACATAAAGCTGGCTTATTCCTCTCTATCAAGGTCAGTATTGCCTACTCGGACTGGCAGCAGCTCTCCAAAGTCTCAGGTTGAGCTCTTTCACATCTCCTGCCGTCTGCTCCTTTTTAACTGGAGATGCTGGGGGTTGAAACAGGGACCTTCTGCATGCCAAGTAGGTGCTCTACCACTGAGCCACGCCTAGGAGTTGTCAACCTCCAGATGGTGGCTGGAGAGCTCCCACTATTACAACTGATCTCCAGATGACCAATATCAGTTCACCTGGAGAAAATGGCTGCTTTGCAAGGAGGACGCAATGGCATTGTACCGCATTGAAGTCCCTCCCCTCCTCAGGCTCCACCCCCCAAAATCTCCAGGAATTTCCCAACCCAGAGTTAGCAATCCTAGCCACGCCCCATCAAACCTACCCATAAATCACATGAACACACAAACACATGAAGCTGCCTTATACTGAATCAGACCCTTGGTCCATCAGCAGCGGCTCTCCGGGGTCTCAGGCAGAGGTCTTTCACATCACCTACATGCCTAGTCCCTTGAACTGGAGATGCCGGGGATTCATCCTGGGACCTTCTGCATTCCAAGCAGATGCTCTGCCACTGAGCCACAGCCCCTCCCCCTAAATACTTAAATCCCTTCCAAGCCTTGGAATAAAAAAGTTAAGATTTACATCGGCTCCCTTTCCTCCTCCCACCGCATTCAAACTGCCACACTCAGAAGTCCACCGGACTGTCTTTGCGACTTCTTTACTGTCCCCCTTTCCCTAACCACTAGTCCCTGCTCCCCTCCCCGTGCTCGGAACAAACCCCAGGCGCCTCCTGGCAGCCCGCCTGTGCCTCCCAGCCGTTCCCACTGCCGAGGCGGCCTGTGGCTCCGTCAGAAAGGCATGACAGCTGGCCCATCCGGATTAATATTTATCCTGTCCCAGGTCCCAGGACTGCTTCCCCACCTCCTCCTGGCCATGAAGGGAGCGATTGTGTCCAGAACAATCACAGAAGGATCTTTGGCTTGTGCCGTAGACCTGGAGAAGGGTGGGCGGATGCTTTGTGCCAGAAACCGTCGGATAAGGAAGCAGAAGGGGGAAGAGAAAACACTGAACAAGACGCGATGCCAAGCCCTGGTGCCTCGGTTTCCCTTCAGTGCTTTCTGCCACAGAGGTAGAGTTGCCAGCCTCCGCGTGGGACCTGGAGATCTCCCAGAATTACAGCTGATCTCCAGGTGACAGAGATCAGTTCCCCTGACGAAAATGGCTGCTTTGGAGGGTGGACTCTGTGATATTACACCCTGCTGAGGTCCCTCCCTCCCAAAACGCCACCCTCCCCAGGTTCTACTCCAAATCTGAATTTCCCAACCTGCGTGATACGGACACTTTAGCAACCTCCGCTGAAACTCTATGGAGTTTTGGCAAAGATTGCTAGAGCATCCACATCGCTTCCAGGTAAACCCCTGCCACGCCCCGCAAAGCTTCCACTGTGGAGCAAAGGGACCTGGGCTCCCAGGGATAATTGCTCAGTATAGCCACAGGGGCCCTGACCTGGATGGCCCAGGGGCTAGCCCTCTCTCATGAGATCCCAGAAGCTAATCAGGGCCAGCCCTGGGTGGGACTTGGATGGAAGACCACCAAGGAAGTCCAGGGTCTCTTCACAGAGCCAGGCAATGGCAAACCACCTCTGTTCATCTCTTGCCTCGTAAAACCTAGGGGGGTCACCCTACATTGGCTGTGACTTGATGGCATTTACCACCACCATTATAGCCACGGAGTTGCACAAGAATTCCGATTTTCATCGGTGAGATGCTGGAGGCAATGCAACAGCTTGAGACAGCCTTTAGGGTCGCCACCATTTTTGATGGCTCCCGCTCTTCTGCTTTTTAACAGCCTGGCACACACACATTTAAAGGGAGAGTTTCTCCCCACCACAGCATCTCTGTGCCAGGAACAGCTGCGCCAGTGATATGTCTTTACTTACAGCATCGATGTGCCACCTTCCTCCACAATAAGGACTCAGTAACGGTGGGGTTAAAGGGACAGGAGTGGAGCTAGTGCGAAAAAAAGTTGGCGACCGAGCAAAACAACCACAGATTTAACTGGCCGCCAGCCACATTATGGAAGGGATGGGCTATCGTTGAAGCCTGAGCTGAGGATTGCCAGGAGCGGGGAAAGTGCCATCAAGCCGCAGCTGGCTCGCGGTGACCCTGTAGGGTTTTCAAGGCGAGAGATGTTCAGAGGTAGTTTGCCATTGCCTGTCTCTGCGTAGCGACCCTGGACTCAAACACATGAACACATGAAGCTGCCTTACACTGAATCAGACCCTTGGTCCATCCAAGTCAGTATTGTCTACTCAGACCGGCAGCGGCTTTCCAGGGTCTCAGGCAGGGGTCTTTCACATCACCTACTTGCCTAGTCCCTTTAAATTGGAGATGCCGGGGCTTGAACCTGGGACCTTCTGCATGCCAAGCAGATGCTCTACCACTGAGCCACAGCCCCTCCCCAAGTACTGGCCATGACAGACTCTGCTTAGCTTCCGAGATCAGGCTAGCCTTAGGGTTGCCCTAACACCTGGTCCATGCAAGAAAGAGTTTTTTCTCCTTTCTCTCCCCCTCATATATATATTTTTCTAGTGTCAGCACTGGTTGTTGTGTGTGTGTGGGGGGGGGGTGAAATCTCTGCCAACCACACAGCTTTGAGTGGCAGGTTCTCAGCGTTAACATTTACTTTGCAAGCCTCTTTTGATTTTTATCTGTCGCTTCTTTGCACTGCTTCTGTTCCACTCCATTTCCACCGAGACGTTCCCAAAGGGCTCGCTGTTGGGTTGAAATCTCCTAAGCCAACAGGGCTGGCCAACAATAGTTCATCTCTGCAAAGGCAGGCTGAGTTGCCAACCTAAACCTTGCCGGAACCTCTGCGGGATCATCCAGACCAATTCCATGGGAAATTCCTGGAGATTTGGGGGTGGAGATTGGAAAGGGAACTCAGCAGGCATGTGATGCCACACAGTCCACCCTCCAAAACAGCCATTTTCTTGCAGGGAACCCATCTCTGTAGTCTGTAGATCAGTTGTAATTCCATAGAATCATAGAGTTGGAAGGGACCACCAGGGTCATCTAGTCCAACCCCCTGCACAATGCAGGAAATTCAAAACTACCTCCCCCCTCACACCCCCAGTGACCCCTACTCCATGCCCAGAAGATGGCCAAGATGCCCTCCATTCTCATGATCTGCCAAAGGTCATAGAATCAGCGTTGCTGACAGATGGCCATCTAGCCTCTGCTTAAAAACCTCCAGGGAAGAAGAGCTCACCACCTCCTGAGGAAGCCTGTTCCACTGAGGAACCGCTCTGAGACCAGGAGACCTCCAACAATTATTTGTATACTATGACTTTGCACTCTGTTTAGCACTGCTACACATTATGCAAACTGGGGAGATGGTCATGATTCTTCAAGATGACAGATGGGGAGTAGGTTGCCAGTCTCCAGGTGGTGGCTGAAGATCTCCTGGAATTACAAGTGGTCTCCAAGTAAAAGAGACCTGTTCCCCGGGAGAAAATGGCTTTATACCCCACTGAGGCCTCTCCCCTCCCCAAATCATGTCCTCTCCAGGATTCCCCAACCGAAATCTGCAGGAATTTCTCAATCCTAAAACTGCCTGACCTACTGGGAATAACATTTACTTCCATGGTGAACCTAAAATGGAAGCTGCTTCTAGCTCCAGGTAGGCAGCAAACTGATCCACTACCTTTGACTTTGGGAAACCCGAAACTGAAGCCTCCAGCCTTCTCCCACTCACTGCCCTTTGCCCAATGCTTCATCCCTCTTCATCTTCCCTGGCCTTCCACTCCAACGTGCTCCCGGGCATGGAACAAATGCAAAAGGAGACCCAGAACGGATCCGAGGTCTGTCTGCAGACGGAGGAGCAGGAAAGACTCCTCATCCACGAGAGGAAGCGTGCGGCGGAGCTCCGTGCCCTTTGGAGACGGGCCCTGTGTTCACAAGGAGGGCGAGTGCCAAGTCTGAAATCAGGAGCGAGGTGGGAGGGGGGGAGCAATAAGAAAGTTGTGCCTTGCTTAGAATGGCAGTGGGGACACTGTGTGCCAGGACTCCTGGGTTCCCTGCCCAGCTCCAGGAGCTTGTGCAGTCCCTCGGCTGCAAAACAAAACGTGGCTTTCTCTCCCCACCCGCCCCGCTACTCCAGCCTCACAAGGAAGTGCAGGCAAGATGCTTCCTCAAAATGCTCGAGGGCTAGATGAGATTTCACATCGAAAGCTGAGACAGATTCCCGCAAGCTTGATCCTCAGAGAGAAACCGCAGCCGACATGGTTCTTCTGCCTAACATGCATCGTGCTAAGGTTGCCAACCTCCGGATGGGACCTAGAGATCTCCTGGAATTACAAATGAACTCCCAATGACAGAGCTCAGTTCCCCTGGAGGAAACAGCTGCTTTGGAGGGTGGACTCTATGGCATTTTACCCCACTGAGGTCTCTCCCATCCCCAAACCCCACTTTGAAATCTCCAGGAATTTCCCGACCCAGACTTGGCAACCCTATGGATAGGGTTGCCAGTAGGGTCGCCAACCTCCAGGTACTAGCTGGAGATCTGCTATTACAACTGATCTCCAACTGGAGAAAATGGCTATTTTGGCAATTGGACTCTATGGCACTAAAGTCCCTCCCCTTCCCTCCTAAGGCTCCGCCCCAAAAACCTCCTGCCAGTAGCGAAGAGGGTCCTGGCAAGTTGCCAAGTCCCTCTTTGCCACCCGCAGGAGGTTTTTGGGGCGGAGCCTGAGGAGGGCGGGGATTGGGGAGGGGAGGGGCTTCAATGCCATAGAGTCCACCCTCCAAAGCGGCCGTTTTCTCCAGGGGAACTGATCTCTATTGGCTGGAGATCAGTTGTAATAGCAGGAGATCTCCAGCTAGTACCTGGAGGTTGGCAACCCTAGCTATGGACTTTCTGGGGCAGGGATTGGGTCCCTTCTATTCCAGGCCTGGCCAATGGTTCTGGGGGAGGGGGGGCGCTAGGAAAATGACGACTTGGTTACCCCCACATTCAACATATATACACAAACATAATGAAATGTCAATCATTTCATTCCAAGGGCTGCAATCCTACACATGCACACTTAGGAACACACTGGGACTTACTTCTGAGTAGGCATGGTCGACGTGCCTAGGAGAAATGCTGGTTCGGTTCCCTCTCTGCCCTGGACTCCTGGGGCTGCCTGGGGCCCTCTAACTATTTTGGTACCCCTTCCAGCTGTGGTGCCCTAGGCAATTTCCTGTGTTTGCCTATTGTATGCACCGGTCCCGCTTCTACGTTCTGTTCTGTACAGCACTCAGTGCACCACTGGGGCAAAAGAAATACGGGTGGATTGTACTGGCGATTTACTGCTCATTTACTGCCGAAAGGCTGCAAAGACTCCACCTTTGCAAAAGAGCATTTCAGACGTTATCAGCAAATGTACGGGGAACCTACCAACCGCGCATAACAGGAGCGCAAGCCACCCCTGATCTGCTTGATATGCTCAGCCGCCAATTTGTGTAAACAGGGCACGACACACATATTTATCATGAATGTGCAGCTTCCAAACTGGCCGCTGGGTTTCTCAGGTCATGTTCACACATGCCAAGTTACTACATCAGGTGGACTTAGGGTTGGCCGGTCCCTCTTGGCAACTGGCGGGAGGTTTTAGGGGCGGAGCCTGAGGAGGGTGGGGTTTAGAGAGGGGAGGGACTTCAATGCCATAGAGTCCAGTTGCCAAAACAGCCATTTTCTCCAGGGGAACCGATCTCTATCGGCTGGAGAGCAGTTGTAATAGCAGGAGGTCTCCAGCTAGTACCTGGGGGTTGGCAATCCCAGGTAGACTGTAAGCTAAATATGAGCAGTCAATGTAATGCAGCGGCAAAAAAGGCTAATGCAGTCTTGGGGTATATCAACAGAGGAATAACATCCGAATTGCAAGATGTCCTACTCCTGCTGTACACCGAGTTGGTCAGGCAACACCTGGAGTATTGTGTGCAGTTCTGGAGGCCTCACTTCAAAAAGAATGTGGACAGAATGGAGTGGGTGCAGAGGAGAGCGACGAGGATGATCAGGGGCCTGGAGACCGAGCCCTGCAAGGAAAGGCTGAGGGACTTAGGCATGTTCAGTCTGGAAAAGAGGAAGGTTGAGGGAGACATGATTGCTCTCTTTAAGTATTTGAAAGGCTGTTACTTAGAGGAAGGCAGGGAGCTTTTCCTGTTGGCAGCGGAGGAGCGCAATAGTGGGTATAAATTACAGGCAGAAAGATACTGGCTGGATATTACGGAAAAAATTTTTACAGTGAGAACAGTTCAGCAGTGGAATCAGCTGCCTAGGAAAGTGGTGAGCTCCCCCTCACTGGCAGTCTTCAAGCAGCAGCTGGACGAAAACTTATCAGAGATGCTTTAGGCTGATCCTGCATCGAGCAGGGGGCTGGACTAGATGGCCTATATGGCCCCTTCTATACATTCTATCCATCCATGGTAAATGCACACATTGCCCCTGTTCACACAACATGGTGACCATGCGTACCTGGAAGTTTGCAGGTAGTAAAGGCTCCTGTTATGCTTAATTGTAACATCTGAAAAGCCCTTGATACAGTACATTATAAGGGTATTCTCTCAGTTATCATTACAACAGTCCTGCAAGGTAGGTTAGTGGGGTTGCAAACCAACCTGGGTGGGGGGACAGCTCAGCTTTCTTTCTTTCCACAACCTCTGGGCCAGTCACCAAATCTTTTGATGTGAAAGTTAGACGTCGGGGCTCGTTTTTAATTAAAAAGCAAATCTAGAATTTTTCAAACAATCCACCACCTTGACTTAGCGCACATGTTTGGACTGTGTCTCTCACTCAGGCACGCTAAGGGAGCTGGGGGGGGGGTACTGAGCTCATTCCCCATGCATCATTCCCCACGCTGGCGCATGAGAAGTTTTCAGCTGTGCACGGCGTGCCTCCTTTGTAGCAAAGGGTCTCTTCTGCTAAGGCTGCGTGGACCACAGCAAAGCAATAGGGCAACTTGGCAGCCACCGCTGTGGGGACTGCTCTCACACCTGCTGACAAGCACACCTCTTTATCTTGCAGCAAAATGCAAGCGTGGACCAAGTCCACCTTCCTGCCAGAACCAGATACAGCAGATTTGGAATGAGTTCTCCTCCCACTGCAGGCTCCGCCCCTTAACCTGGGCTTGGCTCCGCCCTCTAGCTCCTTCCAGGTGCCGAAATTCTTCAAATCAAAAGTTGGCCATCCTATAGAATGACATTATTATTCCAATACTGTGGATGAGAGTTGCCAGCTCCAGTTAGGAAATATCTGGATAGTTTGGGTTTGGTGTCTGAGGAGGGGAGGGTTTGGAGAGGGGAGGGATTTCAATGCCACAGAGTCCAATTGCCTAAGCGGCCATTTTCCCCAGGTGAATTGATCTCCATCGCCTGGAGATCAGGTGTAATAGCAGGAGATCTCCAGCTACCACCTGGAGGTTGGCAACTCTACTGCAGATAGATGGAAGCTGAGGAGGTAAAAGCTTGCCTAAGCCTCTTGCGAAATTTTGTTTAGCAGCAATGAAAATTCATCGCCTTAGAACAGCGCAACTGACAGATGTGTCCCAGCTGTGATTCTTTTTTAAATGTTTTTAAAATGTTTTAAGACTCGGACTGCAATTCTTTGATTGTAAGACTCTATTAGTCCATGCTTTCCGTTTTATCATGTTTTGACTGGCTAAGTGCCGCAAATAAATTATCTATCTATCTTGTTTAAGCCTCAGAGGTGACAGACAGTATAGCGTAGTGGTCAAAGTGTCGGGCGGTGACTGGGGAAATCCGAGTTCAAATCCCTACTCAGACCTAAAGCTCATTGGACAGCCTGGAGTCTGCCAGCTTCTCTGCGTCTCTCTTTCCCCCCAGCATGGCCTACATCACAAGGTTGTCGTAAGGAGAATAAAGGGAGGAGCGGGAAAGCGATGTATGCTGCCCACCTTCCGAAAATAACTGAATTTTAAAGTAGGGGAGGGTGTGCGTCAGAGGAAACTTCCCAGTTCGCACACCAATTCCGACGAGGCAGAAGAATAAATTACAGGAAATAAAGACGATGCAAATGTACCCAGCTGGTAGAATGTGGGCCCGCACAACACGTGACCCTACTACGCCAAGTGCAGTCATCGGTTATGAAAATTTGTGGCCGGCTTGGGGCTCTAATAAATGCTTTGTTTTCAGAGACCTGGGCAGGAGGCTTCTCTCCCCCAGGCCCTGGAGGGCTGCCGGATGCGGCTCTTCAGCTGCACTGGGGCTCTGAAGGTCCCAGATTTTGCAGAATGCGGGTATTTGGATGCAGATTGGGATATTCCGGACAACCCAGAAGGAGAACTTAATCTCAACCCCAGCACTGGAGGTCAGGCTTCCCTGTGAGTCATGCCCTACCAAGGCAGACATCTAAATGGGTCATCGTGAGCGCTGCCAACTGTGGGGACTCAGTCAGTTCCTGCCCTTTAATCAACAGCTAGATGTACACAAGAGTGGTGGTTTCTTATTTTATTTAGTGTATTGGCACCCCCCACTCTTCTCCCCAATCAGGACCCAAAAGTAGCTTAACATGGCATTGTGTGTGTGTAAAGTGCTGTCAAGTCGCAGCCGACTTATGGTGACCCCTTATGGGGTGTTCAAGGCAAGAGACTAGCAGAGGTGGTTTGCCAGTGCCTTCCTCTGCACAGCAACCCTGGTCTTCCTTGGTGGTCTCCCATCCAAATACTAACCAGGGCTGACCCTGCTTAGCTTCTGAGACCTGACAAGATCAGGCTAGCCTGGGCCATCCAAGTCAGGGCTAATATGTAATTACACACTGATGAATGCACTTTCAAATCCTATTTAATAAGCATTTGCAAGTGGATTTTGCCATTTCACACAGTAAAATCCAATTGCAAAGTGAACTGAAAGTGGATCGGAAGTGCATTCTTCAGCATGTTTTAAAGGGCCTACAGTTGAAAAGTGCATTGAACGTAGATTGAAAGTGCATGACTCTGCGTCTCCAGAAAAGGCAGCACCAATTGAACTGTTGCTCGCCATAAATAGGATTGCCAGCTCTGGGCTGGGAAATACCTGGAGAGTTTGGGGGTGGAGCTTGGAAAGGGTGGAGTTTCGGGAGGGGAGGGACTTTAGCATGGTACAATGCCATAGAATTCACCCTCCAAAGCCATTTGTTCCCAGGGAAACTGATCTCTGTAATCAAGAACATTTGTAAAAGTGGGAGATCTCCAGGCCTCACCTGGAGATTGGCAACCCTATTGTAAAGCTTTGATGCACCCCTTCCAAAGTGGCAGCTTTTCTTGATACTGAGCAGTAACACTAAGAAAATGGCTGCTTTGGAAGGTGGACTCCCTGGCATTATACCCCCACTGAAGACCCTCCCCTCCCTAAACCCCACCGTCCTCAGGCTCCACCCCCAAAATCTTCAGGTGTTCCCCAACCCGGAGCTGGCAACCCCGTTTCTCCTGCAACAGGCCAAAGGCCTGTCACTCGTCATCTGCAAGCCTCTGCCATTCCCTGAACTTCAGCGACATCACAGAATGTTCACAAACATTCCAACTGCGGAGGAGGAAGAGTCATGTTGACAATCAGTGCCCACGCCTTATGGAGCAGAAAGCCCACGGAAAGCTTGATCCCCGTAATCTCTACAGCAGAGCCGCCCCCCCCAGCCCTTTTGAGCCCATGAGCACCTTTAGAATTCTTTTTTTAAAATAAATTTTTATTAATTTTTATAACATAAAACAAAACAAACATATACAATAAAAATAATATAAAATAAAATAAAAAAATTACAAAAAGAAAATACAGAAGAGTATCTTATATACTAATTATTAAATTCGTAATTATAAAATTATAAGATTCAAAAAGATACCCCTTCACCCACCACCCACCTTAAAAAAGTGACCCATCACCCGACTTCCGAAGAAGCATCTAAACAGTTTTTTAAGTACCTATTAACAATAAAATATAAAAATATTAAAACAAGTTTCTATAACTCACTAATTAAAGTAGTAAAATCCATTTTTGCCAGTTTATCCCAATATGTGGCGGCCTTTACCCATGTTTTTTTTAATTCTTCCATATCCTTTCCATGTAGCAATCCCGTTAGTTTGGCCATCCTCATATACATCCATAATTTCTCTCTCCAGTCATAAATGGAAGGTTTATTCACTTGCTTCCAAACTTTAGCTATTACAATTCTTGCAGCAGCAAAACTATATTGACAAATAACCTTATCATTAGCACCTTTAGAATTCTGACCCAGCATGGTGGGAGCCGCCACAAAAGGGCTGCTATAAAAGGGCTGCCGCGGCTTAAGCCTACCTTCAGCCACCCCGTGAAGATCCTTCTGCCGTGGTTGCAGCTGCTGCCAAAGCAACGTTTGCAAAAATCCACACGGCCAATCAAATGCCCAATGGCTAGGGTTGCCAACCTCCAGGGACTAGCCGACGATCTCCAGCTATTACAACTCATCTCCAGGCGACAGAGATCAGTTCCCCTGGAGACAATGGCCGTTTGGGCAATTGGACTCTATGGCATTGAAGTCCCTCCCCTCCTCAAACCCCGCCCTCCTCCGACTCCGCCCCAAAAACCTTCCGCCGGTGGCAAAGAGGGACCTGGCAACCCTACCAACGGCCATTCAGAAGCCTCGCTGATGGATGCAAAAATGCATCGCTGGGCAACAGCCCCACTTGGCCCTGCCCCCTTTCTCAAAACACTGGGCGGGTACCAGGTACACTGGGCGGGTACCAGGTACACTGGGTGGGTACCAGGCGCCATGGTGCTCACGGGCACCGTGTCGGGGACCCCTGCTCCACAGTCATGCTAAGTGCTCCAAACCCTGAACTTCCAGCCCTGCCCTCAAACATGCAATAGTTGCCACTGGAGCAATAAGCTATATTAAATGTTAGGGAGGGGACCAGGCAGGCCAGACAGATCAGGCACTTCCTGTACTCTGCTTCTGCGGGACAATGAAAAATTAGACGTTTTGTGGGAAAGGAGGTCGACAAGGTTGGACATGCTGGACACAGTATTGGGGAAAGGGGGGGGTAATGGGAGAAAATAGGCTCCACACCAGACCTGAAATAAAAGGGTGGAGCGGGAAATTCAAGCAAATTCTCCTAACTGGAATTATCTTTGCAAGTGTATTCTTTATTAATTCAATATGTTTTTTCCATGTTCCCGACTAGGAACAGTTTTGAATTTAGAGATTTGACTGGAGAGGGGAGGGAGACTCCAAGGTGTTGTAACTGTTATACTAGGTAAACTGATATCGCCCTAAAAACGACGCCTGACACTTTTAAGTTTCCCTTGAAGGCCAGAACGCCAAAAATGACAGCTAAGCACATTTGCGTGTCAAAAATCAGATTAGCTGAACTGGCAAATCCATGCTCCGTTTCAGCTCTTCTTCTGAAGCACGCATGCAGCACACGGGGTTTGAGTAGGGTTTGCCAACTCCAGGTTGGGAAATTCCTGGAGATCTGGGGTGGAGCCTGGGGAGGGCAGGGTCTGTGGAGGGGAGCGACCACCCTCCAAAGCAGCCAGTTTTTTTTTTCTGGAGGAGCTGATCTCTCTCATCTGGAGATCTGGGAGATGTTAATTCTGGGAGATTTCCAGGCCCCACCTGGAGGTTGGCAACCCTAGAGGAACAGTTAACTGTCCCATTCAAGACAGTAAGTATTCAATCCTTTCTCCCACACCACCAATGGCTGAAAATTAGAAGTTGCAAGTTTACCCGCCTCCACAAAAAAATCTAGCTGCCAAACACACTCAAAATTATATTAATGGAATGTAGCACAGGAAGATATCTGAATACCGTAATTGGTAAATGGAACCCCCATATGTAGAAGCAATGTACCTCCAAATACCCAATGCAAGCTGCAAATCACTTTTTTACATACCGCTTGGGAACTGGCCATTGGGTGGGAAACGTTGATTATACTAGATGGGGCTCTGGCAAGCTTCCACAGCAGAGCTGGGATTCGAACCTGGGCCCCCCAGATCCTAGACTGACATGCTAATCTAGACAACCACACTGGTTTAGATAGTGGGAAAGGTTATAAAATAGGGTTGCCAGTGCCGGGTTGGGAAATACTTGGAGATGTTGGGGGTGGAGCTTGAGGAGGGCAAGGTTTGGAAAGGGGAGGGGACTTCAATGCCATTAGAGTCCAATTGTCCAAGCGGCCATTTCCTCCAGGGGGAACTGATCTCTATCAGCTGGAGATCAGTTGTAAGAGTGGGAGATCTCCAGCCACCACCTGGAGGTTGGCGCCCCTAGTTATAAACCTCCTCACTTCGCATTGCTTTCCTATAATCTGTGACTGTTTTGACCTTAACAAAAAAGACACACCGGCTATACGAACCTCATCTTTTGTCTGGTTTGGCCCAAACAAGAGACGGGACAGTAGGGTTGCCAACCTCCAGGTACTTAGTGTAACCAATGGATCTATGGTGTTATTAACCAGTTATACCAAAAAATCAGCATGAGGGCTTCTGCCCCAAAAACCTCCCACCAGTAGCAAAAGAGGGGACCTGACAACCCTACAGGAGAGCCATTTTGCTCAAAGGTGCCAATGGAAAAAAGCACCCAGATATTAAGGCCTGGAAGGTGAGGGCCAACTAGCCCACGCACCCAGCCCCTGATAGGTTGTCCTTCAGGACTGCTGATTGGGAAAGCATTTGGCTGGGAGGACAGAAGCAAGCACAGGTCTGGTCTAGCCAATGTAGGGTTGTTTGTTTTTCGCACTCCAAGGGACAAGTTTGGGGAAAGTCAGAAACCACCCTAAAGCATCGGCGGCGAACAACAGCCCTGGTTGTTGCCCAGGTTCAAGATTGCAACTTCAGAGGTGCCCACGAGGCAAGGAAGAGCTGGATGGAATCGGATCCAGAGTGGACTCAGAGAAGCGAGCCGTGTTAGATGGCGCGACAGGGAAGGTTTACAAAGCCCACGCCCCAAATCCGTTGCCAGGTTATGACCCGCAGGGAAAATGTCTCCTGGAGAGTTTGTACTACTTGTGCCAAACCTGTCCTCCTTTTCTGGCACCTGCCCCCGAGTAACAAAAAAAAAAGCTCCAATTTTGTCTTGCTTTTGCACTGGGGGGTATTGGGGGGGTTCTTTTTAGAATTTTTATTAGTGTGTTCAGGCAGACATTAGCAGTCTCTGTGTTTTCTGCCTCTTTTTTAATTCATGTTGAGAGCCAGCACGGTGTAGTGGTTAAAGTGTCGGACTAGGATCCTGGAAAACCCGGGTTCAAATCTTGCATCTGCCATGGAAGCTTGCTGCATGACCTTGGGCCAGTCACACATTCTCAGCCTAACCTACCTCACAGGGTTGTTGTGAGGACAAAATAGGAGAATTATGTAAGCCACTTTGGATCTCCACTGTGAAGAAAGGTGAGATATAAATCAATTTTAAAAAAAAAAATAATCTTACGAGTGTCAACTCCAGTACATACACATACGTGACATGTGGAAGATTGGGATCAGAATCCCCTGCCTTTTTTTTAAAAGGCAAAATTTTTTGGGGGGGGATTCAGATTAGGCCTTGAGGAAGGAGTCCCACCCACCCACCGGGCCTGCTATTTGGTGGAGGAAAAGGTACCTATGGATTGTGTGTAAAGTGTCATCAAGTCGCTGGAAGAGGTCTTCCATATATTTTTACTGCTTGATCCTTTTTTAACTGGAGATTGCCGAGGATTGAACCTGAGGCCTTCTGCATTCCAAGCAGATGCACTATCACTGAACTAAGCCCCTTGTGTTATCCCCTGTGGGTGTAAAGTGCCGTCAAGTCGCAGCCGCCTTATGGCAACCCCTTATGGGGTTTTCAAAGCAAGAGTCTAACAGAGGTGGTTGGCCAGTGCCTTCCTCTGCACAGCAACCCTGGTCTTCCTTAGTGGTCTCCCATCCAAATACTAACCAGGGCCGACCCTGCTCAGTTTCCGAAATCCGACAAGAACAGACTAGCCTGTTTTCTCTGTATGCCAAAGAACTGGTCAGGAAACAGAGCGGGGTACAAATGGAATACATTTAAAAAAAAAAAAAAAAACTCTTGAGGTGTCAATTTAAATTTGTAAAACAGCAGAAGGGAAGGGTCCAAGCCCCCTTCCCCACGCTCCAGTTCTCCCCCTCCCCATGGCTGTTTTGCTCTCAATAAACCACAGAACAGTCTGCTCTCCAATATCATCCACGTCTTTTGGCCCGTGAACACTTTCCTCCCATCCCGTCCCCCATCTTAACCACTTCTCCAGACGGCCAGTGTTGCTGATTGTAGGGAGTTGTGGGCCCGGCCCTTTGTGAGCTTAATCACTCTATTAAAGGTTGCGGTTTTTTTAAAAAAAAGGAAACAGTCAGGGTCAGTTTAGTAACACGCCCCTGCATCATATGGCGGTGCCAGGCAGATTCTGGGCGGGTGAATGCCTAGGAGTGCAGTAAAGCAGAGAGGAAAGCTCAGATATCACAATGCTAAGGGGTACAGTGACCCTTATGGGGGGAACCATCCTTGGGGAGGAAGCTGGAGCAACAGAATGACACACGCAGGTTCCCCTTTGCGGGGCCAGAGTAATGGCTCAAATCAATTAACGCCGTGGGCTCACCACACGTGGGGCCAAACCCATTTCGATACCTGACTCTGCACTATCACACTCGCTCCCTGTCACGCACAACCTGCTCCCTATAGGGCACAATCA